>NC_064640.1:111528773-111828773 GCF_023864345.2 Schistocerca serialis cubense | reverse complement strand
CATACCTGCTGTCTGGCAAGGGAACCATACAAATATATGCCTCATGATCAGTAAACACTGTCAGTCAAATTTCTGCATCCACTGTTGACATTACTAACTCCCTTGAAACATACATCCAATCCAAATGACTCACAGAGTGGCTCGTGAAAAATGTGTATCCCAGTTGGTTGTGATGCTGACTGACTCCATCCCACTGACCAGCTCCCGAAGTTCTTGTCAGGGAGTGTAGTTCGGATATTGCTCCTTCAGGTTGATCACACAATTAAAATCTCCGCCCATTATACAAGCATTGTATCGTCCTTGGAACCATGGTATATCCTCACAGGCCTAAGATTCTGCACGTTCCATTCTCTTATCAGAGCCTGATGACGCGTAAATATTGATCAAACGCACGCCACCTATGGTAACAGCCGTACTGTGGGCTGAAGGCAAACACTCCATGTTGTCTACACGTATCCCTTCCTTTAGAAGTATCACTGCTACCACCTCTCTCATCACACAGGAAGCATGAAATATTATAACCATAAAAATCCGAGGAGGGCAGCATCAAAACTTGCTGCAACAGCACTTTGTCCATGTCTGCAGCCCTTAACGTGTCACTGAGCATCTTGATCTTCACAGGCGTCCCAATGGAAATTTTGGAAGTTTGTGGTGAGGTCTTATGGGACCAAACTGCTTAGGTCATCGGTTCCTAAGTTTACACACTACTTAATTTAACTAAAAACTAACTTACGCTAAGGACGACACACACACCCATGCCCCCGAGGGAGGACTCGAACCTCCGACGGGGGGGGGGGGGGGAGCCGCGAGGACTGTGACAGGACACCTTAGACCGCACAGCCATGTGTCCCAATGCTATTGACGTTAACGGACCTTATCTGATAATAAGCTTGTTGCATGACTGTAATCGTAGGTAGGGCACTTTATGTTGGCTAATACCACTGTCACAGGATGCGCTCTTTCTACTGCCCACCATCCCCTGATTTGTTCTGCTGTTGCTCCATACACTTTTCCAGTCTTACGCTGCGAGAGTGTGTAGGTGCAGCTCTTCCAGACTCATGGACTCCACACTGGGGTGGGTCTTGTGACCAGTCTCCCAGCATCCCATCGTTATCATGCATTGCAGGCACCATAGCCTCCACGGTATCCTGGTGCTGTAGGCCATACTCCCCTGCTGTCTCCAGGGAGTCGTTGCAGCAAACACGTGTCACCATGCAGCCAGCTCCCCAACATTCATGCTAGGAAGTTCTTCTGTATCCATGGTTTGCTGATCCGTACACAGAAACGCTCAGCATTCGCTTCTGGATCTTGTTGATAATTCTCACCATGAGGCGGCGTTTCTTCTGACATTTTGGTGATTGCTGTTTCTGTTGCCGAACCTCTGAATCGGAGGTCAGTATGGCCTCTTCATGTTCGTGATGGACTTTGGAATCGTGCTAAGTCGAATCCTTTGTGTCCACAACTGCCGTATCTGAGGGGGCTGTGAACGGCACTGAAAAGAAGGCATCGTGCCACCACTGTGGGCGGTCTGGCGGGACGTCTTCCTTCCATGGTTCGCCATGATCTACCAGTGTTCTGGCACGTTTCTGTCGCATGTCCTACTTCATTGCTTAATACCGCTCCATAGGTCATGTGGTGCACAATCAGATGCAGAGTGAGTGGGGGATCACCCTGTGACAGTAGTAACAACCTTCTCCGAGTACACTCAGAACGTGCGTGTCCTTCCTTTCCACGCCAAGAGCATGTTCGTGGTTATCCATCATAGACGACAATCACCCTACAACCAGCGATGTGCAGGTTCAATGGAACATGTTTCAGTAGTTCGATCCATATTTGTCTGACTGAGGACAGGATATGTTTAGAAACTTGCCCATTTTTCAGCCACTTAGGTTAGAACCGTTCTGTAAGGGCGCAATGCATCTATCACCAATTTTTCTGGTATTTCGAACAGGAGCTCAGAGAGTCGGATCATTTGTAGTTCCATGCTGGCGTTTTCGACTGTAACCGCTCCAACATTTCCATTCAAACAACAGAAACGAAGTCCTTCTCGGTGTCAGAGTAGTATTCCGTCACATGCTGCTTCGTCAGTGAGCTTGTCATAGATCAAACTACTGACTATGGAGAAGTCTATTCCCACGAGAACGTGTGGTTCAATTTTTACCTCATCCTGTAAGTAACATTCCATCTCATAAGTCTTTGGTCGCGCATGTTTGTTAACAAAACTAAATTTCAGTGTCGATTTGCGGAACAACAAGGTCATGATTCCTTCTATGCACTACAATCACACGTCGCTAAACACTTAGCGCAAACACTTCACGTGCAACACGTGCAGGAGGGACGTCAACTCTGTCCAAACCATTGCGCCGCCACAAGCAGACTGAGCCAACCAAGCATGACTCTCGACCCGTCCTCATAGCTTTATTTCCGCCAGTAGCTTACCTACTAGCTTAAAAACTTCACAGAAGCTCTCTTGTGAAACTTCTGTGCAGTTTGGAAAGTAGCAGATGAGGTACTGGTGGCAGTAAAGCTGTAAGGATGGTCGAGAGTTGCGGTTGTGTAGCTTAGTCGGCAGAGCATTTGCACATGAAAGACAAATATCCCGGGCTTGAGTCCCTGTCTGACACACTGTTTTAACCTGCCTAGAAGTCGTATAGATATACAGCTTGTTACAGAGATAAGTTTTTATTTCGCGTGTTGATACTCCTGTTGCAATGGAGTTATTTACTGAGTATCATTTTTCTAAAGAGTATGTGGATGAAGTAGATGAAATTATTCAGTTGGTACAACGCAGTTCTTCAATAAGCACATGCAGGGTTTCTACACATTTCAGTGTTTGACATACAAGAACATGGCAGACATTAGGTACACGGGGCCTCTATGCTTATGATTTACTGTGGATTTAACACCTTCGAGAAGAGATGAAGGTAGACTGTTGTAATTTTATCTTTGGCTAATTGCAAATCACCGAGTAATCCCATTAATACTATTTGCTTATGAAACCACTTTCACTTATGATGCTATCAATAAGACTAGTGAATCACATTGGTGGTTCGACGAATACCCACATGCTTTTGCGGAGAAACATTTTCATCAACGCTTCTCTGTAAATGTGTGGTTGGTGTGGTAATGGACAATCAACTGATTGGTCCTGTTGGATTACTGCATCAATTTACACTGTCCCATTATACAGACAAAGAGCTTCCAGCAGTATTGGATGTGATTCCTTTGGTTACAAGGATGTGTTTTGAGGCGTAGCGCCGTATAACGATCCTGCCTTGGAGGCGGTTAAGTGGGAGATGTGTCTCAGAACTGGATAGTGACAGATGGTGACGCGAGACTGGACACGCACGTAGTTTATGTATCAGCAGGACAATATTGGATAGGGGGACTGTGATTTTAGTTTCGATTGTGCCCACTAGAGTGCACTAAAATAACAGAATGTTTTTCATAAACTGTTCTAATATTTTCATAAAGTGTTATTATGTCTTTTTGTGTATGTAAAATGTTACAAATATGTTTTAGCGGTATGAATGATGCGTAAGTGTGGTTTAAGATTAATATGAAGGTAATTT
Source organism: Schistocerca serialis cubense (assembly GCF_023864345.2). Lineage (NCBI taxonomy): Eukaryota > Metazoa > Arthropoda > Insecta > Orthoptera > Acrididae > Schistocerca > Schistocerca serialis. The sequence goes on along the minus strand of NC_064640.1, from coordinate 111,825,201 downwards.
TTTAACGAGTTATGTAGTAGGATTTAGTGTGGGAATGTTTCGAAGAAGTATGGATATGAACAAAGGAATTTTTGTAGAATAGATTTGGAAAGTAAGGTTATGGTAAAGGGAAAGTTAATTCAGGTATAAATAACAATAGTAAATAACTTTATGCATAAACAAAACTTCAGCATATTAGATAATTACGTCGGTAAAAAGTGCAGTCGTGAGGTTTACTATTTTGCGAGTGGTTATGGATGAAAGGCGCGGACTGACGCGGGAGAATGTTGTTTTGCTATTGGCTGTTGAGTAAACTGACCAGTGGTAAAGCAGTATTCTTCGCGCGCTTTTCTCTGCTGGTAGAGAAGACTTAGAGTATTCTAGGGAGGAGTCGGAGCCTAGCCATGAAAGAGATCGGACGTGTGCAGTAGTAGTTCCGATGGAAATGATAAGTTCCCGGATCTAGCAGTGTTTCATACATCTAAAGTGTTGGAAAGTGACGGCATAATTATTCCGATGTGTGTGTAGAAATTTCAGAATTTTTAAGTGAATTTTGTGACGAGAAAAGACATAAATTTCGCGTGGTGTATTGAGCAGGTCGGTGGCTAAAAACTGTGACTGCATTTGGTACCGACAGACTTAATATTTGGCGAGCATTCTCAATCAAAAACAATCAGTATTTTTGTAGCTATTACGTTTTCGGGAAATGCAACAACATAAACTTGCTAATGTGAGTGAAAGGGATTATGAGTGACTGTGTTAAGACTAGCACGGGCTTGGCAGTGATACTTGTTCACCTAAGTTTCAGAATATATTAATTGAGGACCAAATTTCCAACCTTTCACTTCGTGTTTCTCCCGAAATGTAGAGTAGTAACTTCAATTGCAGCCTGGTTCACATCGAAGTACAGTAGGTTTCACTCGACTATCCTACTAATGATCTGCTGAGACAATGTTCACAAGTAGGTGCAGGCCCGTCGTAAAGGGACGGAAACAACCGCGCCGCTGCAGTTTGTTCTTCCGGGTTAATGGGTCCCCTACACATTCTAATCGTCAGGTGACTCATCGTGGATTTCTGCTCCAGGGACTTAGTGACCATTATAATGCAGCAATGTGAGGAACGTGTCACGAGGGAAATTGTTTTGGCCTCAGCATACCTTCCTTATGAAGACAGCTCTCCTCCTCCTTTGGAAGTGAGGAGACTGGTAGAAGCTTGGCATCAGCAAGGTGACCAACTGTTGGTTGGGCAGCAAGAACACCAACAGTAGAGGTGAGTACCTTCTTGAATTTCTTTTAACTGACTACCTGGGCGTCCTGAATAGGGGCAATGAATCTACATTCAGGAATAGCAGAAGGGAAGACGTAATTGACATAACCTTCGGTTCCATGACGATGGGCAGCTATGTCAAACAATGGCATGTGGTGGCATCCTCATCAGACCACATGTACATTGAATTCATGGTTGAAATTGGAATTAGACAGACCTTGACATATAGGAATCCCAGGAAAACAGACTGGGAGACATATAGGAGGGACCCTGACTTAGGCTTATTGGAAATTAAAACCTCAAAAAGGAATCCAGTAGAGTTTGAGGAAGTAGCAGAGGCTGTTACTTCTGCCATAGTGACCTCATATCAGGACAACTGCACACTCACCAAGAAGTGCACAAATAGGAGTGGGCCTTGGTGGAATAATAACTTGTACACGCAAAGAAAACAGGTACAAAGACTGTTTAACCTCGCAAGACCTAAAGGACAATGGGCAAAATATCGTGAGGCCCTTGTCAACTACAACCTTGCAATTACACAAACAAAGGAGACATCCTGGAAGGTATTCTGTGGGGAAGTGGAGAGCACAGCTGCTCAAGCCAGACTTCACCAAATCCTCACTAGAGTGCCAACCAATCCAGGAGGTACGTTGAGGAAGGAGTATGGAGAATATACAAAGGCAGCACATGAGACGCTGGAACTGCTCCTCAAAACTCATTTTCCTCAATATGCTCTGCCGGACAACACAGATCAGAATGTGATCCCGGAGAGACAATGGTTCTCAAGCACTCGAAGAGAGGACTGAGAATCTGCCAAGGAGAGTGTGAACTTCAAGAAAATCCAATGGACGGTATGAACATTCCAGCTGTTCAAGTCAGCTGGCCCAGATGGAATCTTTTCAGCTCTCCTGCAACAGGCAAGAGAGAATCTCATAAGAGTCCTATGCAGGTTATTCAGGGTTAGCCTAGCAGCAGGAATCATTCCCAATGCTTGGAGGGCAGTAAGCTTGTCTTCATTCAAAAGCCAGGGAGACATTGATCATATCAATGGCCAAGGATATAAGACCAATCAGTCTGTCCTTCATTCTCAAAACATTGGAAAAACTGGTTAATGTATACGTTGGGGAGGGGAGGCTACTTAGGGCCCCTCTACATTTAAACCAACATGCATATCAACCAGGTAAATCATGTGAGACAGCTCTCAATCAACTCGTTGTGAGGGTGGAGAAAGCACTTCGCTTCCAAGAAATAACCCTCTGCATCTTACTGGATATCGAGGGGGCCTTTAGTAACACGGCCATCGATTCCATGGCAAGGGCAGCAGAGGTGCATGACCTAGGGACCACTATATGTAGGTGGACCAGGGCCATGCTTAGTGGAAGGAAGGCAGAGGCTATCATAATGAATGAAAATATGGTAATTAACACCACTAGAGGTTGCCCACAGGGAGGAGTTCTGTCCCCTTTATTGTGGAATCTAGTGGTGAATGAACTCAAAGGGACTAAATTCCAGTCAATGCTTCTGCCAAGGATACACAGATGACCTTGTCATAGAAATACTTGACAAATTTACTGACACAGATAGAAATATAGCACAAGGAGGATTGGACATTGTGCAAGACTGGTGAATTAAACAGGATCTAATGGTTAATCCTAAGAAGACTGTTGTGGTGCCATTCACAAAGGGGCATATCCAACGCTCAAGTTGGAATCTAAAACTCTTCGATGAAACTCTACCTGTGAAGGGGATAGTGAAATATCTAGGGATAACCTTAGATGACAAACTAACATGGACCTCTCACATTAAGAGCATCTGCTCCAAGGCGAAAAGTACTCTAGTGAGAACCAGAAGGGCTTGTGGTAAAAACTGGGGCCTAAGCCCCAGAGGTATGCACTGGATATACACCACGGTGGTTAGCCCTAGGATTTCCTATGGGGCCATAGTGTGAGGCAGCAGCTGGAGCATACAGACTTAAAACTGGTAAAAAACTGGATCTCATCGGAATATCCAGAATCACACACTAAGATAGTGAGTGAGGTAAATATAGGATTGGCTGGGAAATGGCGGCCGACTATATAACAACTCCCAACTGCTTCAGCAAGCCTTACAATATAATAATTGGCAGTAGGGAGCAGTGGGAGAAAAGAGTTTCACACCGTACAGGGGACATTGTTTGGCTTACTGATGGGTCGAAATCAGACCAAGGCGTTGGGGCAGGGGTGTACGGGGTTCAGCCAAGACTGGAGGGTATCATCTCGCTAGGAAAGCTGGCCTCGGTATTCCAAGCTGAAATTACTGCAATCAGGACATGTGTGGAGGAGAAAATGCATAGGTGCTACAAGAGCCGTAGCATCTACATCTATTCAGACAGACAGGTAGCCCTGAAATCACTGGCAGCTCCTGCAATGAGGTGTAAGATTGTCGCAGAATGCCACAGGGCTCTGGTGGAGCTAGAGGGGAGCAATAGGATAAACCTAGTATGGGTCCCTGGCCACTCAGGGATCTGTGGCAATGAACACACCGACAGATTGGCCAGAATGGGGGCAACGACTCCATTTATTGGACTGGAACCTGTCCTGCGAAGGTATAGGTCCTCTGTGTCCAATCTAACGATCTGAAAACAGTTCTAGAACAGATGCTGTGTACTTTGTGCACTATTGGCTGGACAGCCATCATGTTGGTACCACAGGTTCTTCTGTCACCAGAGGAACATCTTCTAGCATCCGTGGAAGATAATCTGTTAGGAATGTGATACTTGCGCATGTTCAGTGTTCTGTCTATGAAACATGGCCCTATGAGCCGATGGTTCACTATCTCACACTACACGTTTACACTCCATGGACTCCTACATTCCACCTGACGAAGCCAAGAGTGCATGTTGCGGTACCTTACCTGTCCGTGTTTGGAAAATGTGGCTTCATCACGAAACAAGATACAAAATACATCTCGAGCGTTCGGTCTTAATTCTCATGTACAGAAATTAACACAATTCTCATAATCATTTCCATGCGACTCTTGATGGAGACAGATGTGGTAGGAACGGAACCCATGTCGATGGAGAATGCGTAAGAACATTTGCCTGACTCATGTCACTTCCTCTTGCCAATGCTTGGGAGCTGACTGTTCTGGCGTAACCACGAGTGCCAGAACGAAGACAAAGAACGGAAAACCAGATAAGGGGGTGAGGAAACGTTGACCAATGGTGCACGGAATTGGATCACGCTGCACCAGGAGCGCCCCCTGCAAGAAGTGTATCCTGCCAGCGTCTGCCGCTCAGATCAGTTATCAATGACGCGTGTCAACTTGCTGAACATTTCACATATCACAAGGACACTGAATTATATTGCATCTCGCCCTCGTTCGTGACTACTACGTGTAAATTTCACAGTTAAGTATTCTCAATCTGCTTATTTGAAATAAAACTACTAATGTGATTTGTTTGAATTGTTGTATAGCACTACGAGAATGCAGCATCCCTTAGACATCCTATAAATGACGGGTTGGCACGATCTAATACTAATGTGTGGATCAACTGCAACAGCAGAAAGAACATTCGTTTCTCTTTCTTCTGTGGTCACATGTTTCCTTCTGTTATGTTGTCTAAGTGTTACATTACCACTTTCACGTAACTAGTTGAAGAGGTCGATGAATAATTGACGAGATGTTTGACTTTTATTGGAATATCTTGCCACATACACTGTACAAGAACAAACTGCACTCTTCCTACACTCTCCATACACTGTGAGCATGTCGGTTTTTTCGGCATTCGTAAATCTCATAGTCCACTCATGACCTACTGCTGGGACTGTCACACACTGACTGACTAGCAAGTCGCAATGTACTCTAGGAATGCACAAGCACATTCTAAGCAAACGTAACAACATAGTACATAGCAACTATGCAGATTATAGGCACAAAAAAGTGTCAGTGAGGAAACTTTTCGTAATATGATAAATTGTAAATGACTCACCCAAGACTCCTGTAACAAACACCACTGACATTCTAATTTATCCTACTTCTAGTTTGTTCATGTCACTGGGCATTGTTCCATTTTTAAAAGTGTATGCTTGCATAAAAAACAGACTATCGAAGTATTATTATAATCTTCTTATTGACTAACAATATGAACCACTTATTACCAATCCATTCTGTGAAAACCACACTTCAATAGCACTTTCCATTTCTGCAGTATTTTTGGTTCAAGCTTTGGGTGATTCACCCTGTATACAACACACACACACACACACACACACACTATTGCCCAAGTGAATAGTGTGCATATGGTAGGGTTTCGATTCTGTCAGCACAAATGACTCACTTGTCATGCTGAGACAGACGAATCCTCAGTTACCACGTGAGGAGTTGCAGTGGTTAGCACACTGGACTTGCATTTGGGAGGACGATGGTTCAGACCTGCACCTGTCCATCTTGATTTAGGTGTTCCGTGATTTCCTTCAATCGCTTCAGGCAAATGCCAGGATGGTTCCTTTGAAGGGGCCCAGCCGCCTTCCTTTCCCATTCTCCCCTAATCTGATGGGACCAATGACCTCGCTGTTTGGTCCCCTCCCCCAAATCAACCCAACCCCAACCAATTCTCAGCTGTGATCAGTGGCAGTTATTGTGTGAGAGCAAAAGAGCACGTGAACACTCTAACTTTTCACATCTTTTGGTGTTAAACATAACACAGCTGCGGGAATCTGAAATACACGGCAATAAATGTACCGTGCTATGCTACATTGCTACTGATCAATGAAACTTGGCATCAGGGCCATGAGCACACCTTCAGTTGCCTACATTTTAAGGAAATTTTGCACATGCACAACTGGCGTGACATAATTGCCTTAGCAGCCAATACATATAGATTTGATAAACAATGTGCACAGTTCACGACATGCATGGTTAGCCCTCACCACTCAGCTACAAGTTTATGTCGATGCCACCAGGTAGTAGTCACTGCAGCAGCTTTTTATCCACTTAGCATAAATCCCACTAGACAGTAGCACACTCCTCAGATATGCCAGTTCACTGACTTTAAAGTAAAATTAGATTGGGTGTCAATGTATGTTATAGTTCTACTATTCCCACGTATATTGTGGGATTCTGAATGAGATATAGTAGATTAAGTTTTGGATTTTATCATACAGTAATCCATTTGAGGCCCTGAGAACCATAAGTACATCATCGTCAATTGTGAAGCTGTAGTATTTCTTCATGCTTCTGATATCTGTTGATATAATGGTGGATCAGGTTTCTGTTGAATATGTGCTTACAGAAAAGAAAATTAGCAGGAAAAGTTAGCCACAAAGGAACTAGGGCCTCACAGACCAGATCTGTTGATTGAGAAAGTGACAAAATCAAATAAGCATGAGTACATGCAAACAAAGAAGTGTAAGCTCTTGTGTGGGTGCAAAGAAAGAATGTCTGATTTTCACCTGGCAAGTTAGTTTGTTAACTAATACATGTGTTAAGTATCTTATACATTTGCCTGAAAAAAATAAAGAACGAAAACTCCCACTTATACAAAAATGCGAAGTAGGGAGTAAAGAAAGCTTAAATGTTATTTGGCTTAAATGTCATTTTGTTATTGTCCTAAACTGTACTTGATTATGTGCAAAACAAGAAAATTCCCCAAACACAATTCTTTCTTTTTTACTGACAAGTTATGCATATTATTACTATTACTATTATTATTATTATTATTATTATTATTATCAGTGGCTGTAGCTGTATATGTTGATAAGCATAATTGTTGTACAGTAGGTGCTATTAATTTCACATTCTCATATTTATCTGAATCTAAAACTTTTTGAACACTCAGAATCTATGTCAACAAGCCACTACTGGGTGTGATACAGTGTTCACCTCATGCTTTCACAGCTGAATACTGAATTGCTGTATATGTTCTGAGTGGGTGGCAGAGCACTGACAACATTGCCATGTGGACACTTCAAGTAGACTTCAACCACAAGGGGGGCCATTGATGCTGCACACCGTACACCCTTAGCCCATCTAAGGGCTGCACCTGTATCTGTAGGGTACTCATTTATTTCTGAGTGAAGACCTAAAAACTCCACAATGTGCGACCCATTGGCCTCGTCATTGTTGGTAGGTATTATGCCATAAGGATTCTTGGCCGCCTAACCAGATGTGTCGAATGCATCAGGATGGCACCTTTCTACTCCATACGGATCACAAACCTTCACCCAACAGATGCATCTGTTGGTATCCATAAAAAGTAACTTCAGATTTGTGAAGGGGGTTATTGCAAAACTGTAATGGAACTAGTACATGTGGGGTGTGGATAGGTCCATTGTACACATACCAATATAAACAGGTTTCGTGAGCTCAACCAAAATGTTAGCCATCTGTTAGCAGAGCAAGGTTAGGCATTGAAAAAGATAAGTAACAGATTGTTCATAATACTTGTATTCTGATAATAAACATTACATGTAGCACACTTAAAAGAGTGAACATCAAGAGCAAAGACAGGCTACTCGTCATACTCGATGTATACAAACAAAAGAACCAAGGAGCCAGATTACCAACATAACACTACCACTTAATCTGGCGACAATATAATTTATAAACAAGATACATATGTTGCTCTCTGGCAAGTGGTTTAGTTAATACATCAGCAGGCATTTCCTTTGACTGCAAATACTTAACAACAATCTCATTTCTTTTAACACATTGTCTAATGCAATGTCCTTTAGTACAAACATGTTTTAATCTAGAATGCAACACAGGAGTTTGTGACAGTCTAATAGAACTCTGGTTGTCATGGAAAATGATTACAGGATTTTGGTGCTTATTATTCAACAATTCACTTATTAGCTGTCTCAAATAAAGTGCCTCTTTGGCTGCAGAATTCAAAGCTGCATAATCAGCTTAACTAGTTGAGATTGCTACGTCCTTCAGTTTCTTGCTCTCCCATGAAATTATGTTTTTCCACAAAAGAAAAACACTTCCATATTGTGACAACCCTGTATTTAAATCATCTACAAAATTCGAATCAACAAAACCAGTCATATTCAGATCCTTGAAATCTCCTTTGTCAAACACAATGCCATAATCTATAGTACCCTTGAGATTACGAAGCACCCTCTTGCTGCTTTCCAGTGAACACTAGTAAACTTCCAATTATACTGGCTTAAAACTCTTGCTGCATAAGATATGTCAGGTCTTGTATCAGTGCTGATATACAGCAAACAACCTATAAATTCTTGATATCACTTCAACTTTATCACCCTGCATATCCCGAAGCTTCAATCCAGCTTCCATTGGTGTTCTAACAGGAGCACAATCGACCATTTCAAAGCGTTTCAGCACATCTGCAATATAACCCTTCTGGTCAAGGTTTAAAAGTACCTTCCTCCCAGTTTCTGGCTACACACATACCCAGACAGGACTTTCCTTCTCCTAGATCTTTAAGTTCAAAATTCTCAGTCAATCCCTGATACAATTTATCTTTTATCACACTGTTATTAAACAAGACATAAAAATCATCTACATACAAAGCAATAATTGCAACATTTTTACCTGACCGTTTAATGAACACACAATCTTCATCAGTATTTGCAACATAACCAAGGTCTAAAAGCGTACATTTTGCCTTTTCATTCCACTGTCTGGCCGATTGTTTCAAACACTAAATGGCCTTAGCTAGTTTATAGACTTTACCTTCACTCCCTTTTAAAACAAAACCATCTGGTTGCTTCAAGAGAATAGTTTCCTCCAAGTCCCCATACAGAAAAGCAGTCTTAATATCAAAATGATAGGTCTTAAGATCAAGATCTACAGCTACACTAATGTGAGCTCTATGAGTACTACGTCTCACAGCAGGTGAAAAAGTCTCACGATAACCAAATCAAATTTTTGTTTAAACCGTTTCGCAACAAGTCTAGCATGGTGGAGTTCTGTACCATCCACATTCCTTTTCAGCTTAAATACACGCTTGTTACCTACCATTCTTTTATTACTCTTTGGTGGATCCACAAGTTTCCAAGCACCATTGTTCTGGAAACACTTAATTTTCTCTTTCATGGCCTTTATCCAGTCTTCTTTGTCACTTCTCAACATGACATCCTCTAAGTTCACAGGATGTTCTCCTAAACTAGAAAAATAACTTACCAAATAGGTGACATAATCTGGGTACTCCTTGGGTTTGGGTACACAGGCTGACCTTCTGACTGGTTGGTCCTCTTCTGAACCATCATGGTACACCGGCTGCACCTCAGTGTCTTCTGTGTCTGCCACAGACTGAGCATCTGGGATATAGTGTGGGTCTTGATCTCCGTCACTTCCAGCACTGCTGACTTTTCTTCTGCCTCTGCCTCTCCCCATTCAGTATACTGTTTATTTGACCAGAACATACAGTAATCTTCATTATTAACAGCTGGTGTCCTGGTATTGTCAGTCATGCACTCGTTCTCCAGAACAACAACACTCCTGCCTTTCACTATTTTCTTGGGGTTCTGTGGATCAATTACTCTTTATCCTTTGGTCATTTCATCATAACCTAAAAAAACAAGTTCTTTAGCTTTGGCATCCCACTTTCTTCTGTTTTGATCTGGTATATGGAGAAGAGCTCGACAACCAAACACCTTTAAATGGTTCAACTGAGGTACTTTTCCAGTCCATAATAGCTGTGCAGTCTTACCATTAAGTGCTCTGTGTAGAAGGTGGTTCTTTATGTAAACAGCAGTATTGCATGCCTCTGCCCAATACTGCTTAGACAGACCCGATTCAAATAGCATGCACCGTGCCATCTCACAAATTGATCTGTTGGTCCTCTCCACAACCCCATTCTGTTCTGGGCTATGGGGCACACTAATCTGATGATTTCCTCCATGGGGCCACATAGATCCATATGCACAAGGCCGAGCAACTCAGATGCCTGTTTCCCTCCAGTCGTTGGAAATGGGAATCCATCTTTGTCAAAAACATTTAAGCCTGTCTTGACTAAAGCAGAAACTGACAACAAATCAGTCACTAAGCCCGGGACAAGAATAACATTCTTTATTGAAGATACATCGGGTGAATTGACAATAACATCACCTTTCCCTTCGCTCACTAATTCAATATTATCAGCACTCTTCACAATTTTTTGTTTGCTATTTTCTGTTTCAAAATATTTAAGCCATTCCTTTTTTGATGTCATGTGTGAAGATGCTCCAGAATCAATGATCCACCCATTCTGGCTGAAATCTGACATACCAAGTGCACAAAACAATGACTTTTCTGTTCCCTTTGATTCTTTCCTTGACGATTCTTGCTTCTGAGGGCATTCGGACTTGAAGTTACCATACTTCCAGCAATTGAATCTTGCTTGTCTTTTGAGAAACCCTGTTGTGATTTCTTATAATTCTTTGTAAATAAGGCACTATCACTGCCATCTTTGTCCAACTTGAGGTATTCTTCCACACTACCATTCAGCAACTTTGCTTTGATATTTTCTGATATGAAATTTTCGTCCATTGTACTGAACTCTACACCCACCAGGTATGGTAAACAAACTTTTTGTAAATCTCTAAGCATAATCAGTGCTATTAGCCCATCATCAACTGGTTTGCCCATGCTCTGCAGTTTGTTGGCTACATCCAAAATGTGATTAACATAATTTCGAATATTTTCTTCACACTTGGATAATGTACTATCCAGCAGAATATCCCAGAGATTCATCCATCTGGTTTTATTCTTACCAGCAAGCAGGTTTTCCAAAGTATCCAAGCTTCCTTTGCTTTTGTTGTGTTTTCCAAGTGTGCATACAGAGATTTATTCACATGCAAAAGAATAAGTGTCCACGTATCTATATCCTTCTCTACATTTGTAGTGGTACTTGCACCTATGGTCTAACCCATAATTCCTCACGTATTAAAATGAGTTTCATTCCGAACTTTCACCTGTTATAATCATCCTTGTTTCTCAGTTTGTCTACCACTGGAGTAGTGCTTTTTGTCATACATTTGAAGCCATTTTCAGACATTCGAATTCAAAGCACTAGAATACTTGACTGATTTCTTCTGAAAAACGAGAGTTCAAATGCTGATGAAGTTGATAAAACACAAATCAAAACAAGTATCATACACAACGCAGGCATGTAACCTAACACGCTGCTTCAGTTATTTATATTCCTACCCACACAACAAACATAGTTCACTGCACAGATTTATCGTTCTGGGCCCATAACCTGTTAGCACAGCAAGGTTAGCCATTGAAAAAGATAAGTAACAGAGTGTTCATAATACTTATATTCTTATAACAACGCATTACATGTAGCACACTTAAAAGAGTGAACATCAAGAGCAAAGATAGTCTACTCGTCATACTCGATGTATACAAACAAAAGAACCAAGGAGCCAGATTACCAACATAACACCATCTCCAGAGCAACGAAATCTTTGTTGAAGATTGTGGCTCCTTTAAAATTTGGCCTGGCGATATAATCTGCTGTGCCAAAAGGCCACCTCCAACGACTAACTAAGTGCATTTCGCGATGTTCTCAGGCATTTTGCATAGTTTTGCCGAAAATTGCGTTGTTCATAAATTTGTGAAAACCTTTCTCAAAAGTACACGTCGCGAAAGCCCTCTTTTTGGCGTTTAAATCAATGTATTCCTTCAACCAGGAATGCTGCTTGAAGGAAATACCATGGATGCCTCTATGCAGTTGCAACCCAAACTTGAGATATTGTTGGAGATTGCATAATGTAGTATGTATCTTGTTTTTCCTTCAAGTGTTGTCATCAGCTAGGGGTGGGAATGCTCTGGATGCAGCACTAAATCACTGTGTTCGTCATGCAGACGTAAAGGGTACGTTACCTCTAGAATGTATCCTGTTCCAGACACTACCTGCACATGTTCGATTTTCTTACACAATCTGGTGCACTGCTTATTAGACAGCCACAAAAACTCTTCAATAGTCAGAGGCTGTTGCAAGGTTTGCCTGTATAAGTTGTTTACATCTAAGTACATAATGTAGCTTAAATCACCTGATGCAGTGAATTGTTGATGCATTGGCGGGTTGTTTGCCTTGGCGCGCATATGGACACATTGACAAGGTCAGCCATGAATCTCTCGCTCGAAAAACAACAGCCTACCAACATCATTCAAGTGTTCAACGTTAGGTGGTCTCTAAGGAGAGAATGAGCACAGAGTGTGTCACTGATGATGACACTGATGATTTCACCAATGACATAAGTGATAATGAATCAATGAATCATGTGTTTTACCCACCCCACACCCGTCCCCCATCTGACAAAGGTCAATTGCACTATGCATAAAATGGTGTAATTCAAATTTTGGCAGGACATTCAAAACGTTGGTGGGAAATTCAAATTTTGGCGGAAAATTAAAAAAATAGCCCAATTACACTAGTAAGGAATTAGGATTCTTGTTGTCTTAAGTATAAATTGGCAGGAAATTCAAAATGGTGCATTGTCATGCTGGTTGTCTTGGAATACTGGGACAGGCTCTGTGATGTCAGAATCCAATACTTGGACTACTACGGCATGGTCAGTCTGGATAAAATATGACTGACACAAGATGGCTGACTTGGACAACTGGGACAAGCTCTATGACATCACATCCCAAGACTTGGAATACTGGGACAGGCTCTGTAACATCAGAATACAAGATGACGGACCTGGATAGTATATGGCCGACACAAGATGTCTGACCTGGATAAAACATGGCCGACCTATTCACCCAGAGGTAGGCAGGGCTTACATCAGATGGACATGTATAGGATCAACCATCTACCACAGGATGTGATGTCATATGGATTTTGAATTATATGTAAGAAGCCTTAAATCATAAATGCACATTTTGCTTTGGCTAATAAGAAGAAGCAGAAAGTGCAGATTGCAGAAGAAGGAGAATTTGTAACAATTTGCATATTAATTGCTTGGGATTTTGTCTATGGTGCTGCACATATTTGTCATTGGGAACAGGGAGCCCATGATTGTAGTTGCTTCCATACATGTATCAAAGACCTGTCCAAAATTTTGTCACATATACTGGAATTCTGCAACAGGCTTAGTATGACATCACAACCCAAGTCTTGGAATACTGGCACAGTCTTGCTATGATGCCAGAATACAATTTGGCGATGCAAGATGGCTGAAATGTAATATTTGGGGAGGAATTCCAAGACTCTGAATGCTGGGACAGGCTCTATGACGTCTGAATCTAAGTTCCAGAATACTGACACTAATACTTCTGGAAAAAGGATGTTTGTGCTGGTCCAGTCTTGTCTGCTAACCTGATTCACATATTTTCCTTGGCTACTAGTCACTCAGAGGTGTGTGTAGTCACTGCTTCTCCTAACTCTATGTTTGGTTCTTTCTACTTTATATCTTTGACATCACATTGGGAGCAAAAGCCTCTGACTCAGAGGTGTATGGTTACTTACAGAATTTGAGCATACTATGTCTCTTAACTCAAATTCCTCTAACTCGCCCTGAAGTCTCACCAGTGACAGTCTGATTCAACTACCTTACACAAAGTGGACGATATTACTGCAACCACCCCCTTATTCTAAGTTTAACTCCCCATGTTCTATGTTTAAAACAACTGCAGGGAAGAGGGTAGTAACACTTCATCTTTGTTTAAACAAACAAATACCAGGCTGGGGAGAAAACCCCATCCTGCGATCGCAAAGTTTGTGATCGAGTAGTCCGCGTATGGCTGCTAAGAGCTGTCCCACGGTGCACCACTGCTGACGTCGGAACACAGGACCATAGGGCTCGCCTCGATGCACCAGGTAGTTTGAGAGTTCCAAAGTAAAATGACAGGAAACATGAAAACACTTGTACCTTAAGTGACAGGTAAGAGGCAACAACAGTGGGTATGACAGAGGAATATTAGGTTTGAGAAGCACTGGAGAGTTGCCCCGACCAAGTATATTCATTATGAAATAAAAGAGGAATGCTGTGACAACTAATGGGAAGCACCATTAATCTATAACCCACACATACATACGTACATTCTGGACAGAAACTGAAAATAAAGAGATGCACATTCGTCATTCTGAAGGCGAACACTTGGGCACATGCTTTGAATCCAGAAAAAAAATTGGGTGCTATGCTTGTAAAATTCACCACAAAATAAATAGTGGATGAAATTGGCTGTGGCTATTTTCCGACAATAATATAACCAACATCACAGAGCTGTTTTTTTTCCTTTTATTGTTATTTCAGTCCCCCTCACATCATATTGGTGGGAGGGTGGAACAGCAGTTGTACAATCAACCGTCTCTTCCGCCAGTAGACATTTTTCACTAACTTAGATGCTAAACACAAAACAAGGAGACACATTTACCATGAATGAAATTTTTTTTTAAATGATGGTGTTAATGGGAGACTGTAAGAAATAAAGCTGTATTCATGAACAGTTTAAAAACATTGATAAAAGTTTGGGCAGACAGCACAATTACAAACACTTGAAAAACACTAGAGAAACACTAAACACTCGAAAACCTCTTGAAAACCACCAAACACGGGAGAAGACACACTGACAATTAAAAATGGAGCACTCTACACTTTTACCAAAAATACGGATGACTGTAGGGGAGACGGCGACAGGGGAAGCTGGTAGTGGGATCAAAAAAATTGAAGGGAAAAGGGGATGGGGAGTGACAGGAAAGAGGAAAAGGAGGAGGTGTGGCATGGGGAGAGGACAAGGAAGGAGTTCTTGGGGCGTAGTGGGGGGGGGGGGGAGGACAGGGTAGGGTGTATTCAGAGTTGGTAGGATGGGTATATGTCAAGGCAGAGTTTTTGGTGGGGAGAGAGAGAGAGGGAGAGATGGTTGAAATTTATTTGGGAGAGGACATGAAGAGTGTGCTGGTGAGGGCTTTGTGGGATCTGTAGGTAGAGGCACAGAAGCACACTAGGACAGGAAAGGAGTGTATTTCATCCACCCTCACTCCATGAGGACGGGGGGCGGGGGGCGGGGGGAGGGCTGGCAGCAGTATAAACAACTCGCTCTTCAGCCCATTGATTATATGGTAAAACAAAAACTAAACAAGGAGACGTATGTTCTATGAATTAAAATTAATTTAAAAGGTGAAGTTAATGGGGTAATATAAGTAATACAGTGCTGTCTTGATGAATTGTAGGGCAGAGCCTTCTTTTTTTCCTTTATTGTCATTTCATTCCCCTCACCCCATAAGGGGGTGGGGTTAAGATGTCAGTAGATAGAAGTCACCGGTTTTCAGCCACATGAGAGCAAAAATATGGACATGGCAGTTGAGAAAATGAATGTTTGGCGTAGTAAAAAGACATACATTCAGTTACATAACTTAAAAAATGAAAGGCAGATTAGTTGATTAATTAAAAGATTGACACAGATGAAGTGGCAATAGACTGACGAAAGTTAAAAGACAGAGGGACAGGAGCATAAGTTAAAAGAAGTAAAAAACCAGTGTGAAGCAATGCGAGGGCCTAGACTGCCAGGAAGAGAGGAACCCTGGGGAAGCAATTGGGGTAGTGCTTACAAGGCTGTTTGTGCAGGCAAATGGATAGAGGAAGAATTCAGGGGAGTGAAGAGCGACGCCATTCTGGACTGAGACTTAGCATGTAAGTGGAGGGGAGTTAAGAGGAAGGGAGGCCTGACTGGGAGAGGTGGGATGGGTTCTTTTAGATCTGGTAGGAGGGGTATATATCAGGGCAGATTTCATGATCAGGTAAGGGAAGGCGATTAAAGTTTCGTTGGGAGAAGATGAGGAGAGTGTTGAGGTGTAGCACTGGGAGAATGTTGTGGCAGAAGTGTGGCAGAGTACCAGAAACAGTGAGCATAGGAGAAACTAAAGGGTGGGTAGTGTTGAGTTTGCAGGTAATGTAGAATATATGGATATGTTCAAAACGGAATAGGAAGGAGGGAAATTTTATAAGTTGTCAGAAGATATGGGTGAGGGAGGGTAAGCGGATTCAAAAGACAGAGTGCATGTTGCTCAAGGATCTGTAGGGTGTGATAAAAGGAGGGAGGAATGGAAGTCAATGCCACATTTGCATAGCAGAGGATGGCTCAGATCAGCGATTTATAAGTGTGGAGGATTGTGGAAGGGTGCAATCCTTAGTAATTTCAGTCTATTGTGGGCTTTCTGTTGAATGGTTAGCTGATGGGGTTTTCATATCAGTCAGTGACCAAGTGTTAGACTTCACAGCTCAGATGTTGGAGAGAGGGGCTTAGTAGTTCATACATTTGCAATGTCAGGGAAACTTTATATTTTGGTTGTTGTTGTATCAGAGAGACTTAACACATTTATAGCCTTCATAGGCGATTAAAGTTTCGTTGGGAGAAGATGAGGAGAGTGTTGAGGTGTAGCACTGGGGGAATGTTGTGGCAGAAGTGTGGCAGAGTACCAGAAACAGTGAGCATGGGAGAAACTAAAGGGTGGGTAGTGTTGAGTTTGCAGGAAATGTGGAATATATGGATATGTCCAAAATGGAATAGGAAGGAGAGAAATTTTATAAGTTGTCAGAGGATATGGGTAAGGGACACAGACGACAATACACAAGATGGTTTTGGGATATCAGCCACTACAGATTCCAGGAGTTTAATATTAGTTACACCCTTTGCAGTAATTAATACGTCTTGGTTCCAACATATGGTATATATGAAAAATCTTCCTCATGAAATTTACCCCATATATGATTTCTATGCTATTCATACAGTATATGCGACAAAATTTTGGACAGGTCTTTGACACATGTTTGGAAACAACTACAATCACGGGCTCCCTGTTCTCAATGACAAATATGTGCAGCACAATACACAAAATCCCAAGCAATTAATACGCAAATTGTCACAAATTCTCCTTCTTCTGCAATCTGCACTTTCTGCTTCTTCTTATTAGGCAAAGCAAAATGTGCATTTATGACTTAAGGCTTCTTACATATAATTCAAAATCAATATGACATCACATCCTGTGGTAGATGGTTGATCCTATACATGTCCATCTGATGTAAGCCCTGCCTACCTCTGGGTGAATAGCAGCAGAGGAAAACTTGTCTAGTAAGTCAGCAGACAGGGCTGGACTTGTACAAACATGCTTTGTGTCAAATGTGATAACGCCAGTATTCTGAAATGTGAACTATCATGTCACAGAACCTGTACTAATATCTCAAGTCTGGGCCAGTATGCTGGAATTCTGTAATGTTATAAATGTTACAATAGGTCTGACCATGATTGTGACATCATAGAACCAAGGCCAGTATTCCAGGTCGGCCAAGAGCTTGCCTCATTATCCAGAGTCTTAGGTTTTCTCCCCTCTGCATTCCAGGTTGTCCATCTTGAATCGCCATCTTGTATTCTGACATCATAGCATGACTGCACCAGTATTCCAATACTTGGGCTGTGACGTGCTGGAGCCTATCCCAGTATTCCAACTCTGGCATCTTGTGTCAGCCATATTTTATCCAAATCGGCTACCTTTCATCGCCGTCTTTATTCTGGCCTCACAGAGCCTGTCCCAGTATTCCAAGTCTTGGATTCCCTGTCCCAGTATTTCAAGTTAACCACAATGACAGTGCACCATTTTGAATTTCCTTGCAGTATATGCTTAGGACAACAGCCCTACTCCCACACGAAACTCATTAGCACAATTGGCCTACTTTTTGAAATTCCTGCCAAAATTTTGAATTTCCACGATTTTATACATGGGGCAATATTGGCCTTTGTCAGAGAGGTGAGGGATATGGGAGGGGGAATCCCATGATGGCATCAATGACATCATCAGTGTCACACTGTGGGAGAATTTGCCCAGCATAACCACTCACATACGAAGATACTTACATACGAATTCTGCCTCTCTGAACTGACTCATAGCTGCATGTCCCTCATCAAGCCTCTGCTCCAACTCCCTCAAGAGCTCATTATTAGACTGAACTGGAGATTGTCCTATTTGGATGATACAGCCAGTGGTAATACCAGGGAGGGTACCTCAATTGCATTAAGAATTTCTGTGGAACAACAATACGATAGCGCATGAGTAACAGAAAACAATTTCACACACACACACACACACACACAAAAGAGACTTTTACACAAAAATTCAGTGTCGTCATCATTGTCGCCACCATCACCACTGTACAAGCCCTGGATTGCAGGATACATCCTGCCACACAAACAGCACATGCCTTGCTTCGTCTGGCTCACTAGAACAGTGACGTTTTTTGTTAAGTATACAAAAAAAAAAAACGGGATCCGACGTGTACACACACACACACACACACACACACACACACACACACACATGGAGAAAGTGGTAAGAACGATACACTGGTTAAGTAAAAACACACAAATAAGAGATACTTATGTGGAAGATCGGTTCCATCATCTTCATCGCTGTCACTGTGTGGCACTAGCCTTGCCGGAGCCTCTTAACAATCATGGTGGCTCTGAGCACTATGGGACTTAACATCTATGGTCATCAGTCCCCTAGAACTTAGAACTACTTAAACCTAACTAACCTAAGGACATCACACAACACCCAGCCATCACGAGGCAGAGAAAATCCCTGACCCCGCCGGGAATCGAACCCGGGAACCCGGGCGTGGGAAGCGAGAACGCTACCGCACGACCACGAGATGCGGGCTAACAATCATGGTGTGATGAGCATCTGAATACATGGGATAATGCCCATCCACCATTCAGATGCTGGCGATTCTGGACAGGCTAGGGCTCGGAAGATTAACCAGAGTCGCCCTTAAACATGAGTCATTCATCAACCCTAAAACAACTCCATAATAAACTGTATGTATTGAAAATACAGGTAGACAGGGACAAACACACACATACAGTGAGGTGACAAAAGATATAGGATACCTCCCACTATTGTGTTGGACCTCCATTTGCCTGGTGTGGTGTAGCAACTTGATATGGATAAGACTCGATAAGTCATTGAAAGTCCCCTGTAGATACACTGAGCTGCTGCAAGATTTTATGCATGAATTGACATCTCGATTATGTCCCATTAATGTTTGATGGGATCCATGCTGGATGATCTGGATAGCCAAATCATTGACTCGAATTATCCAGAACGTTCTTCAAACCAATCTCGAACAAATGTGGCCCAGTGACATGCCACCTTGTCATCCATAAAAAGTCCATCGTTGTTTGAGAATATAAGGTACATGAATGGTTTCAGATGGTCTCTAAGTAGCTGAACATAACCATTTCCAATCAATGATCGCTTCAGTTGGACCAGAGGACAAAGTGTATTCGATGTAAACACAAGCCACGTCATTTGCAGCCACCACTAGTATGCACAGGGGCTTGTTGATAATTTGAGTCCATGGTTTCGTTGGGTATGTGCCACACTCGAACCATACCATCGGCTCTTACCTACTGAAATAGAGACTCATCCGACGAGGCCATTGTATTCCAGTTGTCTAGGCTCCAACTGATATGGTCACGAACCCAGGAGAGACACTGCAGGTGATGTTGTACTGTTACATTGGTCATCTGCTGCCATAGCCCACTAACGTCAAATTTTGCCACTCTGTCCTAAAGGATACGATCGTCGTCCATCCCACATTGATTTCTGTGGTTATTTCACGCAGTGTTGCTTGTCTGCCATCACTGAGAATGCTATGCAAACACCGCTGCTCGCAGTCATTAAGTGAAGACCATCAGCCACTGTGTTGTTCGAGGTGAGAGGTAATGCCTGAAATTTGGTACTCTCAGCACACTCTTGGCACTGCGGATCTCAGAATACTGAATTCCTAATGATTTCCGAAGTAGAATGTTTCATGCATCTAACTCCAACCACCATTTCGCGTTCAGAGTCTGTTAATTCCTGTCGTATGACCTTAATCATGTGGGAAACTGTTTCAAATGAATCACCTGAATAGAAATGACAGCTCCGCCAATGCCCTGACCTTTTATACCTTGTGTACACGATACTACCTTCGTCTGTATATGTGCAAATCGCTATCTCAAGACTTTTGCCACCTCGTGTATACAGGGTGTTGCAAAAAGGTACCGCCAAACTTTCAGGAAACATTCCTCACGCACGCAAATAAAGAAAAGATGTTACGTGGACATGTGTCCGGAAACGCTTAATTTCCATGTTAGAGCTCATTTTAGTTTCGTCAGTATGTACTGTACTTCCTCGATTCTCCGCCAGTTGGCCCAATTGATGGAAGGTAATGTTGACTTCGGTGCTTGTTTGACATGCGACTCATTGCTCTGCAGTACTAGCATCAAGCACATCAGTACGTAGCATCAACCGGTTAATGTTCATCACGAACGTGGTTTTGCAGTCAGTGCAGTGTTTACAAATGCGGAGTTGGCAGATGCCCATTTGTGTATGGATTAGCTCGGGGCAATAGCCGTGGCGCGGTACGTTTGTATCGAGACAGATTTCCAGAACGAAGGTGTCCCGACAGGAAGACGTTCGAAGCAATTGATCGGCGTCTTAGGGAGCACGGAACATTCCAGCCTATGACTCGCGACTGGGGAAGACCTAGAACGACGAGGACACCTGCAATGGACGAGGCAATTCTTCGTGCAGTTGACGATAATCCTAATGTCAGCGTCAGAGAAGTTGCTGCTGTACAAGGTAACGTTGACCACGTCACTGTACGGAGAGTGCTACGGGAGAACCCGTTTTTTCCGTACCATGTACATCGTGTGCAGGCACTATCAGCAGCTGATTGGCCTCCACGGGTACACTTCTGCGAATGGTTCATCCAACAATGTGTCAATCTTCATTTCAGTGCAAATGTTCTCTTTACGGATTAGGCTTCATTCCAACGTGATCAAACTGTAAATTTTCACAATCAACATGTGTGGGCTGACGAGAATCCGCACGCAATTGTGCAATCACGTCATCAACACAGATTTTCTGTGAACGTTTGGGCAGGCATTGTTGGTGATGTCTTGATTGGGCCCCATGATCTTCCACCTACGCTCAATGGAGCACGTTATCATGATTTCATACGGGATACTCTACCTGTGCTGCTAGAACATGTGCCTTTACAAGTACGACACAATATGTGGTTCATGCACGATGGAGCTCCTGCACATTTCAGTCGAAGTGTTCGTACGCTTCTCAACAACAGATTCGGTGACCGATGGATTGGTAGAGGCGGACCAATTCCATGGCCTCCACGCTCTCCTGACCTCAACCCTCTTGACTTTCATTTATGGGGGCATTTGAAAGCTCTTGTCTACGCAACCCCGGTACCAAATGTAGAGACTCTTCGTGCTCGTATTGTGGACGGCTGTGATACAATACGCCATACTCCAGGGCTGCATCAGCGCATCAGGGATTCCATGCGACGGAGGGTGGATGCATGTATCCTCGCTAACGGAGGACATTTTGAACATATCCTGTAACAAAGTGTTTGAAGTCACGCTGGTACGTTCTGTTGCTGTGTGTTTCCATTCCATGATTAATGTGATTTGAAAAGTAATAAAGTGAGCTCTAACATGGAAAGTAATCGTTTCCGGACACATGTCCACATAACATATTTTCTTTCTTTGTGTGCGAGGAATGTTTCCTGAAAGTTTGGCCGTACCTTTTTGTAACACTCTGTATACACTCATCAAAAAAGGTTTGCATCACCTTGATTCCCAGAAATCCTGAAGATAGACACAGTCCCTTTGACTGTTCAGATATGTCACTAAAGCCGCCCAAAGATGTAAACAACCATGCATAAGCAGCGCCTATTAGACGGAGAGGGTCCAACAGCCGATCAGTTCTAGTCATTCCACCCAGAAGGAGGTACATAGCTCGTGTTGTCTGTAGTTCAACCATGCCTCGACGGTCAATACCGTGGTTCGACCACGTCCACATTGTTACTTTGTGAAAGTATGGGCTTTCAACAAGGGGAGTGTCCAGGTGTCTGAGAGTGAACCAAAGCGATGTTGTTCAGACATAGAGAATATACATGGAGATAGGAACTGTCGATGACATGCCTCGCTCAGGTCACGCAAGGGCTACTGATGCAGTGGATGACCGCTACCTACGGATTATGCTTCGGAGGAACCATGATAGCAATGCCACCACGTTGAATAATGCTTTTAGTGCAGTCACAGGACGTCGTGTTACGACAGAAACGGTGAAGGCAGAAAATACAACATCTTCGTATACGAAACTATAACTACAATCCTTAAACTTCTTTGGACTGAGCAGACAGTACTCAACTCAAGATGGTCTAATGTCTGAACATATACTAGGAGGAAAACTACGTTACTTGGGATCTCCAGAATTTTATATTCTTGACCTACTGTTGGGAAGAGAACCCGTAGATGCTATGAATCAGTTTGTCGTTAAGAAAGGAATTCGTTGTAATATTGCGTTCGACTCGAATTGTGTTTAAACTCAGAAGAGTGTTCCTGGAGCCACTCTGTAGCAATTCTGGACGTGTGGTGTGTGACATTGTCCTGCTGGAATTATCCAAGTCAGTCGGAATGCACAATGGACATGAAAAGATGCAGGTGATCAGACGGGATCTTATGTACGTGCCACCTGTCAGAGTCGTATCTAGACGTATCAGGGATCCCATGTCACTCCAACTGCACGCACTCCACACCATTACAGAGCCTCCACCAGATTCAACAGTCCCCTGCTGACATGCACGGTCCATGGATTCATGAGGTTGTCTCCATACCCGCACACGTCCATCCGCTCGATATAATCTGAAACGAGGCTCATCCGACCAGGCAACATGTTTCCAGTCATCAACAGTCCAATGTCGGTGTTGGCGGCCTCAGGCGAGGCGTAAAGCTTTGTGTCGTTTAGTCATCGAGGGTACACGAGAGGACCTTCGTCTCCGAAAGCCCATATCGATGGTGTTCCGTTGACTGTTTCGCACGCTGGTACTTGTTGATGGCTCAACATTGAAATCTGCAGAAATTTACGAAATGGTTGCACTTGTGTCACTTTGAACGATTCTCTACAGTCGTCGTTGGTCCCGTTCTTGCAGGATCTTTTTCCGGCCGCAGCGATGTCGAAGATTTGATATTTTAGCGGATTACTGATATTCACAGTACACTCGTGAAATGATCGTACGGGAAAATGCCCACTTCATCGCTACCTCGGAGATACTGTGTCCCATCGGTCGTGCGCTGACTATAACACCACGTTCAAACTCACTTAAATGTTGATAACCTGCCATTATAGCAGCAGTAACCGATCTAACAACTGCCTCAGACACTTCTTTTATATATGCGTTGCCGACCGCAGCGCCGTATTCTGCCTGTTTACATACCTCTCTACCATAATGGTTCAAATAGCTCTGAGCACTATGGGACTTAACATCTGAGGTCATCAGTCCCCTAGAACTTAGAACTATTTAAACCTAACTAGCCTAAGGACATCACACACATCCATGCCCGAGGCAGGATTCGAACTTGCGACCGTAGCGGTCGCGCTGTTCCAGACTGAAGCGCCTAGAACTGCTCGGCCACACCGGCCAGCTGTCTACCATATCTACATATCTCTGCACCAGTTTATTTGGCGCTTCAGTGTATATTAACACCCCACTGCAAAGCACATGATTGTGAAATGAAGAGTACATTGTTCATTTATAATCATATGTTCGACATGGAAAAATAATTGACCTAAGTCCTTTTCACATAACAGCATAGCATTGTCTCCAGGATTACTCCAGATGATATCAGACAAACAGCCGTTGGTGAAACAGCATCTTATCAGCACCTGAAACTAGACAGCAAATGAAAGAGAACTATTCATTACTAATGTCTCGATGTAAATACACTGTGCTACACAATCACCTTTTCGAGCCGCTATAACTGTCTCTCATTGTGACACCACAGAAATTTGGCTCAAAGGTGCCTACAACCTTACTGTATAATGATGCAAAAAGGTGGCGCCCCACGACGTCTCCCTCGGGCTCGGCGAAGTTTCAAACATGTAAAAAAAAGGTTACAGTACAGAAGTTCACGTGCGTTAATGATGTCACATTGGCACCAAATTTCACCACAATTCTGTCCAACGCCACCGTGGACGTCTCACAAATTGAGAAGGAACGTCACACCCCTCTTACCCACATTTCACCCCATCTTTTGACGCCTCTGTGATGGCGGTCAGAACTGCGACGCCTACCACTGAAATCACAGGTTTTCTTATGGATTACGGGTGGCCGAGGAAACATTTCAGATACACCGCCGCTCAGGATCGACTCGGAAAAGTCTAGGGGATGGCATAAAGGGCGTCAATGAAACCACCCCTTTCCTAGGGACATTGATTCCGCGCATTTAGCGGTAGAACACAACAGTTCGCAGTGTGATGAGCGACAGGTCGACGTTCTTGACAATCTCACACCCCTGGACGACTCAACCCTTCTTTAAGGACATCGTGGGCCAATAACCTCATTGAACATGCTCGCACCCCTTTGGAGTGCAGTGAGGGTGCTATTTTGCGTTGGTGTACTGAGCGGAACCACTAGGGACAGTTCAAAACCATTCGACGAAATTTGAATGTGATCTGAAACAGCAAAGGGTACTTATGCTTTTTCGTCCCTCCTGTTTCGCCCCATCCTGCGGCGTGACCATAGAGGAGTGTGACATTGACACATATCTGAGTAAAACGGCAAGGGTTCCTTCCAAGACCCCTCCCCGTTTCGGCGGAACGCTCGTTGCTACATACCCCTGTGTTTCAAAACGCTCTTTGTCTCATTCGGCTGCGAGCTGCCGGAGAGTCAGGACGTGCGTTTCTGTCAACCCCGTTTTGAGTTTATGTAACACGGCACAATGGATCATTCTGTAGAGCAACAGTACGCTATCAAATTTTGTGTTAAGCTTGGGAAGTCCGCCACTGAGACGTTTCCATTATTTCAGCATGCCTTTGGGAATGATTGCTTGTCCAAATCACAAGTTTTCCGATGGCACAAGTCGTTCATGGAGGGCCGAGAGGAGATCACCGACGAACCTCGCAGTGGACGGCCATCAGTCGCACGAGTTGACGAAAATGTGATGCGTGTGCGCGATTGTTTGAACTCTGAGAGACGGCTGAGCCTTCAATTGATAGCAAAAACTTTAAACATGTCAAAAACGACCGTTTTCCACATTGTGACTGAAGATTTGAACATGAGTCAGGAGTGTGCCAAACTCGTCCCAAAAGTGTTGACCGCCGAACACAAGCACATGCGAGTGCTTTGGTGCCGACAAATGTTGGACATGTGCGAAAAAGATACTCATTTTTTAAACTCAGTTATCACTGGTGATGAGTCGTGAATTTTTGAGTACGACCCTGAGACAAAAAGGTAGAGTTCAAAGTGGCACACCCCATCGTCGCCCCGTCCCAAGAAGGCACGTGTGAGTAAGTCCAGGATCATAACCATGCTCATTGTCTTCTTTGACGCCAGAATTCGTATCTACCAGGACTACAATGAACTCAGCTTTCTACTTGGAAGTGCTCAAAAGACTGAAAAGGAGGGTCTCGAGCTGCCGAAGCGACATCAAGGACACGTTTTCACCACAACAACGCGCCGAGTCACAGCTCCTTCATTGTCAACGACTTCCTGGCCAGGATCAAGACCTAATTGGTTCTCCAGCCTCCCTACAGTTCTGACCTCGCTGCTGCTGACTTTTTTTTGTTTCTTCGGTTAAAAGGAGTCATGAAAGGAAAACATTGGGACACGATTGAAAGCATCCAGGCGCATGTTGAATCAGCTCTAAAGGACATTCCGGAAAAGGCATTCCAGGATGCCTTCCAGGCACGGAAACACCGCCTCCAGAAGTGTATCGACGCAAGAGGGTGCTATTTTGAAAATTTTTGATTATTTGTATGAATATATTCAATAAATGATTTTTTTTATGAATTTAGTCCCCCCCCCCCCCCCCATGAACCATGGATCTTGCCATTGGTGGGGAGGCTTGCGTGCCTCAGCGATACAGATAGCCGTACCGTAGGTGCAGCCACAACGGAGGGGTATCTGTTGAGAGGCCAGACAAACGTGTGGTTCCTGAAGAGGGGCAGCAGCCTTTTCAGTAGTTGCAAGGGCAACAGTCTGGATGATTGACTGATCTGGCCTTGTAACAATAACCAAAACGGCCTTGCTGTGCTGGTACTGTGAACGGCTGAAAGCAAGGGAAAACTACAGCCGTAATTTTTCCCGAGGGCATGCAGCTTTATTGTATGATTACATGATGATGGCGTCCTCTTGGGTAAAATATTCCGGAGGTAAAATAGACCCCCATTCGGATCTCCGGGCGGGGATTACTCAAGAGGATGTCGTTATCAGGAGAAAGAAAACTGGCGTTCTACGGATCGGAGCGTGGAATGTCAGATGCCTTTTAAATCGGGCAGGTAGGTTAGAAAATTTAAAAAGGGAAATGGATAGGTTGAAGTTAGATATAGTGGGAATTCGTGAAGTTCGGTGGCAGGAGGAACAAGACTTCTGGTCAGGTGACTTCAGGGTTATAAACACAAAATCAAATAGGGGTAATGCAGGAGTAGGTTTAACAATGAATAGGAAAATAGGAATGCGGGTAAGCTACTACAAACAGCATAGTGAACGCATTATTGTGGCCAAGATAGATACGAAGCCCACGCCTACTACAGTAGTACAAGTTTATATGCCAACTAGCTCTGCAGATGACGAAGAAATTGAAGAAATGTATGATGAAATAAAAGAAATTATTCAGATTGTGAAGGGAGACGAAAATTTAATAGTCATGGGTGACTGGAATTCGAGTGTAGGAAATGGGAGAGAAGGAAACATAGTAGGTGAATATGTATTGGGGGACAGAAATGAAAGAGGAAGCCGCCTGGTCGAATTTTGCACAGAGCACAACATAATCATAACTAACACTTGGTTTAAGAATCATGAAAGAAGGTTGTATACATGGAAGAACCCTGGAGATACTAAAAGGTATCAGATAAATTATATAATGGTAAGACAGAGATTTAGGAACCAGGTTTTAAATTGTAAGACATTTCCAGGGGCAGATGTGGACTCTGACCACAATCTATTGGTTATGACCTGTAGATTAAAACTGAGGAAACTGCAAAAAGGTGGGAATTTAAGGAGATGGGACCTGGATAAACTAAAAGAACCAGAGGTTGTACAGAGATTCAGGGAGAGCATAAGGGAGCAATTGACAGGAATGGGGGAAATAAATACAGTAGAAGAAGAATGGGTAGCTTTGAGAGATGAAGTAGTGAAGGCAGCAGAGGATCAAGTAGGTAAAAAGACGAGGGCTAGTAGAAATCCTTGGGTAACAGAAGAAATATTGAATTTAATTGATGAAAGGAGAAAATATAAAAATGCAGTAAGTGAAACAGGCACAAAGGAATACAAACGTCTCAAAAATGAGATCGACAGGAAGTGCAAAATGGCTAAGCAGGGATGGCTAGAGGACAAATGTAAGGATGTAGAGGCCTGTCTCACTAGGGGTAAGATAGATACCGCCTACAGGAAAATTAAAGAGACCTTTGGAGATAAGAGAACGACTTGTATGAATATCAAGAGCTCAGATGGAAACCCAGTTCTAAGCAAAGAAGGGAAAGCAGAAAGGTGAAAGGAGTATATAGAGGGTCTATACAAGGGCGATGTACTTGAGGACAATATTATGGAAATGGAAGAGGATGTAGATGAAGATGAAATGGGAGATATGATACTGCGTGAAGAGATTGACAGAGCACTGAAAGACCTGAGTCGAAACAAGGCCCCCGGAGTAGACAATATTCCATTGGAACTACTGACGGCCGTGGGAGAGCCAGTCCTGACAAAACTCTACCATCTGGTGATCAAGATGTATGAAACAGGCGAAATACCCTCAGACTTCAAGAAGAATATAATAATTCCAATCCCAAAGAAAGCAGGTGTTGACAGATGTGAAAATTACCGAACTATCAGCTTAATAAGTCACAGCTGCAAAATACTAACACGAATTCTTTACAGACGAATGGAAAAACTAGTAGAAGCCAACCTCGGGGAAGATCAGTTTGGATTCCGTAGAAACACTGGAACACGTGAGGCAATACTGACCTTACGACTTATCTTAGAAGAAAGATTAAGGAAAGGCAAACCTACGTTTCTAGCATTTGTAGACTTAGAGAAAGCTTTTGACAATGTTGACTGGAATACTCTCTTTCAAATTCTAAAGGTGGCAGGGGTAAAATACAGGGAGCGAAAGGCTATTTACAATTTGTACAGAAACCAGATGGCAGTTATAAGAGTCGAGGGACATGAAAGGGAAGCAGTGGTTGGGAAGGGAGTAAGACAGGGTTGTAGCCTCTCCCCGATGTTGTTCAATCTGTATATTGAGCAAGCAGTAAAGGAAACAAAAGAAAAATTCGGAGTAGGTATTAAAATTCATGGAGAAGAAATAAAAACTTTGAGGTTCGCCGATGACATTGTAATTCTGTCAGAGACAGCAAAGGACTTGGAACAGCAGTTGAATGGAATGGACAGTGTCTTGAAAGGAGGATATAAGATGAACATCAACAAAAGCAAAACAAGGATAATGGAATGTAGTCTAATTAAGTCGGGTGATACTGAGGGAATTAGATTAGGAAATGAGGCACTTAAAGTAGTAAAGGAGTTTTGCTATTTGGGGAGCAAAATAACTGATGATGGTCGAAGTAGAGAGGATATAAAATGTAGGCTGGCAATGGCAAGGAAAGCGTTTCTGAAGAAGAGAAATTTGTTAACATCCAGTATTGATTTAAGTGTCAGGAAGTCATTTCTGAAAGTATTCGTATGGAGTGTAGCCATGTATGGAAGTGAAACATGGACGATAAATAGTTTGGACAAGAAGAGAATAGAAGCTTTCGAAATGTGGTGCTACAGAAGAATGCTGAAGATTAGATGGGTAGATCACATAACTAATGAGGAAGTATTGAATAGGATTGGGGAGAAGAGAAGTTTGTGGCACAACTTGACCAGAAGAAGGGATCGGTTGGTAGGACATGTTCTGAGGCATCAAGGGATCACCAATTTAGTATTGGAGGGCAGCGTGGAGGGTAAAAATCGTAGAGAGGGACCAAGAGATGAATACACTAAGCAGATTCAGAAGGGTGTAGGTTGCAGTAGGTACTGGGAGATGAAAAAGCTTGCACAGGATAGAGTAGCATGGAGAGCTGCATCAAACCAGTCTCAGGACTGAAGACCACAACAACAACAACATGAATTTAGTCGCACCTTGTAATCTCCCTGCAGGTGTCTAGCACTCTCGTGAAAAGGTGCTCAACAAAGGTGTGCGTGTGGTACAGAGGGTGTTGCCGAACTGGGTGATCATAGAGGGACACTTTGCTATTTTATTTACACACGTGTCAACGTCGCACCCCTCCATGATCACGCCTCAGGAAGGCGTGGCGCAGGAGGGCCAAAAAGCACAAGCGCTGGTTGCCGCTTCGGACGGCGTTCAAATTTTTTCGAATGGTTTTGAACGATCCCTAGTGATTCCACTCTGTTCACTAAAGTATGAGAAGCGGTCTCACTGCACTCCAAAGGAGTGTGATCATGTTCAGTGGGGTTGCTGGCCCACGATGTCTTTAGAGAGCGGTTGAATTGTATAGGGGGTGTCAGTAGAGTCAAAGGTTGTCAAGAACGTCGTTCTGCAGTTCATCACACCGTGAACTGTCGTTTTGGACTGCGGAGTGCGTTCCTACGAGGCAGCAAGGGAAGGGGTGGTTTCATTGACGCCCAATAAGCCACCCGCTAAGACTTTTTTTGTCGATTCTGAGCGGCGGTCTGTCTGAAACTTTATCCTTGGCCACCCATAAGAGAACCGCGTGATTTCAATGCTGGGCATCTGGGTTCTCGCCTCTATCGCAGAGGCATCAATAGAAGAGGAGAAATTTGGGTATGTGGGGATGTGACGTTCCTTCTCGTCGTGTGACACGCCCACAGTGGTATTGGGTAGAATTGTGGTGAAATTTGGTGGTAACGTGGCATCATTAACCCACCTTAAAGTCACATGAACTTCTGAGCTCTGGCCTTTTTTCCACACATGTTGACACCGCGCTGGTTGAAATGTCGGCCCCGAGGGTGACCTAGCAGGGCGCCACACTTTTGCACTATTACAGAGAAATATTGTGGGCACCTTTGGGACGTATTTCAAACTTATGCGTCGAAATGGGAGACAACTATGGCGTTTAGAAGAAGTGATCCTTTAATTGTGGTGCACAGTGTAGATTGATACTGAACAGAAGGAAACGATTTCCACTTGCTTTGGAACATTAGTGTATTTTTTTAATTTCCCCATTCAGCTAGACAAAATCATATTACTTTTTCCAACGTAAACTCTCTGTTGTGAACAGAAAAATGTGCAACATGTGTAAAGTTTCTCTCCTGACAACACTGCAAACAGCTGAAATGTAAAAAGTCTGATAAAGCATATGTCCCATTTAGTAGAGGAGTTAAACAATTGTGCACGTCAGCTAGTAGAGGAGTGGTAGAATACAGTCTACATGAGCCAACTGCATGGCGCACGAAAATCAGAGACGGCAGGAGAAAAAAATGGCAGAGAAATGGCTGACTATGACAGAAAAATTGTTGAATATGGCATCTCTACCAAAAATAGTGACAGAAGAAAATGGTGGAACTGTGGCATAACAAATTTCACCAAAATGTACCAAGCAGCAGCAAATCTGTTTGCTCAACATGATATCAGACGACTACAGATAGCAGTACAGCATCCTTAGACCTTCCATGGACTTACCACATCAGCATTTGAAACCAGATAAAGGGCAAAGAAGAGCTAGACGTAGGTACATAGATAATAAAGCTCCGCAACTTAATCAGTAACGATTGTTGTTGTTGTTGTGGTCGTCAGTCCAGAGACTGGTTTGATGCAGCTCTCCATGTTTCTCTATCCTGTGCGAGCTATTTCATCTCCAAGTACCTACTTCAACCTACATCCTTCTGAATTTGCTTAGTGTATTCATCTCTTCGACTCCCTCTACGATTTTTACCCTCCACACTGCCCTCCAATACTAAATTGGTGATCCCTTGGTGCCTCCGAACGTGTCCTACCAACCGATCCCTTCTTCTTGTGCCACAAATTCCTCTTCTCCCCAATTCTTTTCAGTACCTCCTCATTAATTACGTCATCTACCCATCTAATCTTCAGCATTATTCTGTAGCACAACATTTCGAAAGTTTCTATTTTGTTCTTGTCTAAACTGTTTATCGTCCATGTTTCACTTCCATGCATGGCTACAATCCATACAAATACTTTCAGAAAAGACTTCCTGACACTTAAATCTATACTCGATGTTAACAAATTTCTTTTCTTCCGAAACGCTTTCCTTGCCATTGCCAGTCTACATTTTATATTCTCTCTACTTTGACCATCGTCAGTTCTTTTGCTCCCCAAATTAAAAAAAACTCATTTACTATTTTAAGTGTCTCATTTCCTAACCTAATTCCCTCAGCGTCACTTGATTTAATTCGACTACATTCCATTATCCTCGTTTTGTTTTGTTGATGTTCATCTTATATCCTCCTTTCAAGACACTTTCCATTCCGTTCAACTGCTCTTCCAGGTCCTTTGCTGTCTCTGACTGAATTACAATCTCATCAGCAATTCTCAAAGTTTTTATTTCATCTCCATGGATTTTAATCCTCACTCCAAATTGTTCTTTTGTTTCCTTTACTGCTTGCTCAATATATATTGAATAACATCGGGGATAGGCTACAACTTTGCTTCACTGCCTTCCAAACCACTGCTTCCCTTTCATGCCCCTCGTCTCTTATAACTGCCATCTGGTTTCCGTACAAATTGTAAATAGGCTTTCGCTCCCTGTGTTTGACTCCTGCCACCTCCAGAATTTGAAAAGAATATTCCAGTCAACAGTGTCAAAAGCTTTCTCTAAGTCTACAAATGCTAGAAACGTAGATTTGCCTTTCCTTAATCTATCTTCTAAGATAAGTCGTAGCGTCAGTATTGCCTCACGTTTTCCAACATTTCTATGGATTCCAAACTGATCTTCCCCGAGGTCGGCTTCTGCCAAGTTTTCCATTCGTCTGTAAAGAATTCGTGTTAGTATTTTGGAGCCGTGACATATTAAACTGATAGTTCGATAATTTTCACACCTGACAACACCTGCTTTCATTTGGATTGGAATTATTATATTCTTCTTGAAGTCTGAGGGTATTGCGCCTGACTCATAAATCTTGCTCACCTGTTGGTAGAGTTTTGTCATGGCTGGCTTTCCCAAGGCTATCAGTAGTTCTAATTGAATGTGATCTACTCCCAGGAGCCTGTTTCGACTAAGTTCTTTCAGTGCTCTGTCAAATTCTTCACACAGTATCATATCTCCCAATTTCATCTTCATCTACGTCCTCTTCCATCTCCATAACATTGCCTTTAAGTACATCGACTTTGTATAGACCCTCTATATACTTCTTCCACCTTTGTGCCTTCCCTTCTTCGCTTAGAACTGGTTTTCCAACTGAGCTCTTGATATTCATACAAGTGGTTCTCTTTTCTCCAAAGGTCTCTTTAATTTTCCTTCAGGCAGCATCTATCTTACACCTAGTCATATATGCCTCTAAATCCTTACATTTGTCCTCTAGTCATCCCTGCTTAGCAATTTTGCACTTCCTGTCGATCTCATTTTTGAGGCGCTTATATTCCTTTATGCCTGCGTCACTTACTTCACTTTTATATATTTTTTCCTTTCATCAATTAAATTCAATATCTCTTCTGTTACCTATGGATTTCTACTAGCCATCGTACTTTTACCTACTTGATCCTGTGCTGCCTTCACTATTTCATCTCTCAAAGCTACCCATTATTCTTCTACTGTAGCCGGCCGAAGTGGCCGTGCGGTTAAAGGCGCTGCAGTCTGGAACCGCAAGACCGCTACGGTCGCAGGTTCGAATCCTGCCTCGGGCATGGATGTTTGTGATGTCCTTAGGTTAGTTAGGTTTAACTAGTTCTAAGTTCTAGGGGACTAATGACCTCAGCAGTTGAGTCCCATAGTGCTCAGAGCCATTTTCTTCTACTGTATTTCTTTCCCCTGTCCTTGTCAATCGTTCTCTAATGCTCTCTCTGAAACTCTATACAACCTCTGGTTCTATCAGTTTATACAGATCCCATCTCCTTAAATTCGCGCCTTTTTGCAGTTTCTTCAATTTTAATCTACAGTTCATAACCGCCGGCCACGGTGGTCGAGCGGTTCTAGGCGCTTCAGTCCGGAACCGCGCGACTGCTACGGTCGCAGGTTCGAATCCTGCCTCGGGCATGGATGTGAATGATGTCCTTAGGTTAGTTAGGTTTAAGTAGTTCTAAGTTCTAGGCGACTGATGACCTCAGATGTTAAGTCCCATAGTGCTCAGAGCTAGCCAGTTCATAACCAATAGATTGTGGTAAGGGTTCACACCTGCCTCTGGAAATGTCTTACAATTTAAAACATGGTTCCTAAATCTCTGTCTTACCATTGTATAATCTATCTGAAACCTTACAGTGTCTCCCGACCTCTTCCACGTCTAAAACTTTCTTTCATGATTCTGTGAAGCTTATATAATAGACCATTTTTCATGGTATGTGGAGATGGTGGCCATGCCAAATCTACAGGCAGCGCCGGCCGGTGTGGCCGAGCGATTCTAGGCGCTACAGTCTGGATCAGCGCGACCGCTACTGTCGCAGGTCCGAATCCTGCCTCGGGCATGGATGTGTGTCATGTCCTTAGGTTATTTAAGTTCTAAGGGACTGATGACCACAGATGTTAAGTCCCATAGCGCTCAGAGTCATTTGAACCATTTCTACAGACAACAACGGTCGCGCAAGCGTTAGTAAACAACTGGATTTTGAAGTTTGGTGTACCAGAGACAATAATTACTGAACAAGGGACCAACTTCATGTCGTATTTAATGAAGGAGCTGTGTAAATTGTTGAACGTAAAAAAGTTGAGGACGAGCGGGTTGCATCCACAGGCGAACGGAAGGACAGAACGGGTACACAGAACAATCCGGAAGATGCTGAGTTTTTATGTGGATTCTCATCACCATCAGTGGGACGACTATTTGAAGCATATTGTATGCGCATACAATGCAAAAGTCCGTACAAATACCGGTTTGTCTCCATATGAGGTAGTGCCATCACCGTTTGATTTAGTGAAGCTACAGAAAGGTAGGACCGGTGAATCTGTACGTCAGTTCGCTAGAACAATTCGGTATGTTTGGAAACGGGTACAAAAGACGAATACAAAGGCTTTGGAAAGGCAGGAAGACGCAGTGAAGCGGAAAGGAAGTTTACCGCAGTATAAAGTGGGGCAATGGGTAATTCTGTCCAGCCCCTATACGCAAAAAGGGAAAACGAAGAAGTTCCTCACGAGGTATCAAGGGCCATACCAAGTTGTTGAAACCACATCTCCCGTTGATGTTAAGCTTCAGCTACCAACGAGAACAACGATAGTACACATTGGGCGGTTACGGCCATTTAAGGGTTGCCTGGATGTGATTCTAGGCGTGTCACAGGAAGGAAAGAGGAAGAAAGAGAAAGTGAAGAGAGGTGCTAAGCATAGAGGAAACCAGGGAGATAGAGTACAGCATGAAGTACCGTATGCTTTACTATCTAGGAAGTACCAGAGTTTTTGTAGATTTATTTTTTATTTTCTTGTTATGTATCATTGGGTTTGTGTAGATTAATTAGGCATTATATTTTATGTGTGTTTTCGAGTATTGTGAGCTTGCTAGGGGCAGCAGTCTTTTTGAAGAGGGAGGAAGGGTGATGGTGATCCCTGTCCTCAGGTCACTGAAAAGGGAAGTGTAGCGTCTGACGTATGTGGAGTGTTGTTGGAGGAGAAATTGAACGCAGTTCTGGAGAAATAAATGCGTCAGAGTAAATTTTGCGGCAAAGCCGTAATAATATGTATTGAACGATGTCAGAGTCCTACGATTTCCTGTTTAAATTTTTAGTTATCGACTGTGCTCGGACAGGAAAGTCGTGCTTATTGCACCAGTTCATATAATGTAAATTTAAGGATAAAAGTAGTCACACAATCAGTGTTGAGTTTGAATCAGAAAAATTGTGAATGTTGGAGGAAAATTCGTTTAGTTACAAATATGGGACACTTGCATGGTGCAGTTATTTTTAGCCAGGGGGAAAGGAATAGACCGTCCAAGGGACATCATAGAGCCAAAATTGAGCATGCTTTGGATCTTCTCCACCCCACGAGTATTTGGTAGTAGTAGCAAGTTGTTTTGAGCAAGGAGTGTTTACGGAATCAAAACGTGTAGAGCTCGAAGGAAGTGGAATTTTAATCAATGGAACTAAGTGTAACATAACCAACCTTCCATCTGCCAGCGTCAATTTCAGGAGTCACACAATTGAATGTTACGCAGCCACAGCTGTACTGGCCAGAAACAACATTAGAGTTTTTGCCAAGGCAGAATCTGACCTTGTTAAATCAAACTCTGGAGACAGGTCTGTTGAGATCTATAAACCAGTTCGTTATAGAGCAAGAGGGGTGCGTATCAGCCGAACAGCTTGTTCAACATGTCACATAGTATAGGGAAAGGCAACGGCAAATAACGATCATTTTGAGCACCTCTGTGCCAAGTGTCATCGCAGCCTTAACTTTGTTATGTGTAGTTTTCTTTATGATCAGGCGGAGAGCTAATTCCCAGAGGGATCTGAGGGTAGTCCAAGTCCTAGTGGATTGGATACCGAGGGCGTGAGACGAGTAGGTAAGGGATTGATCAAGCAGTGGTCGTCCAGTAAGGAATTTTTATCTTTTGTTTTATGTCATGGCTTTAAGGGGGCACTAGACCACATTTAAGTTTTCTAGTAGTAAGTAAGCATGTCATAAGTGCCAATCCAGACAAGTTTAAGAGTTAGTTAAAGGACAACCCAGGGACCGGGTCTTTCCAAAGAGGGGAATAATGTAGCGGCACCACAGTTTAAGATAGGGAAGTTAGATTTGGTGCAATATTTCGGAGGGCACAAGTTACAGCCAGGTGTGGGCTGAATTGCAGTAAGTTATGCTGACCAGCGGTTGCGAAGTGGAATGGAGGCCACAGGGGCCATCAAAGCGCTGATAAGCGTAAACACAGCGGTTTTCATGCCGCAAGTCACAGGAAGAAGGGGCCCATTGGCGCAATCGGGGTGTGGGGCGTACGTGACTCGGAGCGATGCGTTAGCGAAACAGAGGCACGCAGCCGAGTATAAATAGGTGTTGTTTTCTAACGAGATTCATTGAAGTGTGGCAGCTCTCCTGGATGGCGGCACGTGTCACACTGCCGGGCTACACGCAGCAACAGATGGGGCGACAGTGTCCCAGTCCACGGCGGGTTGTTGGTTCGACCCTGTGAGGCCGACGCGGAGTCTGCAGCCAGCCAGGGCGGGCCACTCTGCGGCTCGTTACTGCGGGTAGTCGTCTCAGCTCCCAACACATGCAGGAGACTCGCGAGACGAAGGCCACAAGTTCGGAAGCCAGATCACGGCAGTCCTTGCCACTGCGTTCCAAACTACTCCAGCCGAGGAAGAAGCAGCAGTGGGGCTGGCCTACGGCTGCCGGTGGAGCAGCGTGGAGTCAATGGGGATGGTGGCCGCTGAGTCGGCTGCTGGTGCAGCCATTCTGATATAATCGGAACTCTACTGCTGGCAAACAAGGCCGGCACGACACAGTGTTGCGTTGCACAGGTCGCTGGGGCAGTGGCCTCAGCATTGCGGGGCCTGTGACACGGACCAAGGTGAAGCACTGTAGTGGAAACAAATAAATCATTTGGAAAGCTCGGACGAGTTTTAATAAGGCACCTCCTGGCACGCACTCACGTACATTGGGAGCGTTGTTAGATGAGTTTGTAATTATGGGTGTGCACTTGGCGGTGTTGTGTCAGTCACACTAGGTAGTTAAGCATGGTTAAATGCATGTGTCATGTCGCGCTAGAAGCAATGAGCGCTGTGTTATTCTGCTATTCTGTCATCCGTGGTAAAGACAAGTGGTGCATGGAGATGCGTATGAGACTGGTGTGAGCGCGCCTTGCACTTCTGTGACGTCAGTATAACGGAGACCGTATAGAATCAACTTTCACATGTGTTCGGTGCTGGCAGCTCGCGGGTGCAACAGAGTGCACGTCCCTGGCCGGTCGCGCCAGGGGCTGTGTCTAGGTGAACATGAATTTGGATAGGAATTTCTAAGAAATGAAATATGAAAGGGATGTGGTCACCTTATGCTTGCAGGACCTGAGTGGAGGTCTGTGCGTGGTTTGAGAGCTGACGGCCGTTTCACTTCGCGGTCCTGTGGACAGGGTGTGGCGAAGGGTGCTTGCACACGTTGATTGCATTATTTTGTCAACAGGTCTGTAGGCTGTGATATGCACTATTTGGACAGTTTACAAGTACTTAGTATGTCTACACATCACTGTGCTATATTATTTAGGAGCGGTTTGTAGTTCTGTACTGAAATTATTTCGGAAAATTAGGAATTGTTTGCGTGTCTGTAGACTGTGCATTGTGACAACAAGCACATTAGGGCGAGTGTTTTGCTTGAGTGTGATAAATATACTCAATGGTTAAGTAAAATGTTCGTAAATAAATAGAGCGCACTCCTTCCTTACTCTAACCAGCAGCCCAGCACAGCCTGAGTCATTTTCACGCCATTCTCCCCTCCAGACCACGATCTTGGATTACATCACATGAGGGATGACAGCACCATCTGGTGGCAGTAGTGTGTACTAGGTGAGTTGGAGTCTAGATCTCGTGGTGGAGAAACTGGATGCAAAATAAGGACTTGTGTTCCGATCTGTTTTACCGCCATTTTGCTCCACCATCTTGGATGACTTGATGCACTGTGCATGTTAGTACACGTTAGTGCATGTTAGTGCACGTTAGTACACGTTAGCCCACTAACATGGGTTGGTAAGGGGACATGGTGCTGGATTGAGGATCGTGGTGGAGACTTTAACTATTGGTTCCAAGTCCAGGTGGGTGTGGCATTGGCGAAAATTGATTCCGAGTTCTAGGTTCTATGAAGTCGAATCACATGGCTAATACAGTAGCCAATAGGAGTTCAGCATTCTAGGGGTGGGGGTGCTAGGTCATGAATGAACACTGTGCTCGTAGTGGGAATATGTGGAATTTCTCATTTGATCATTGAATACTGAAACTGTAAATTCACTTATTGAATATGATTAAAATTAAAATGGAATTGAGTACTTAGCTAATTAATACTTTAGATGTGAGATGTGGGTGTTACTTTAGTTAGATTATTTAGAGAAGACTATGTCCGGCGTGAGTATAAAGGTCTAGGCTGGAGGCTGTGGCATCAGCAGCCGCTCGCTCGCGGGCCGCTGATGCGGTGCGTGTCCGGTTTCTAACGCACGAGAGAGAGAGAGAGAGAGAGCAGACGATCTTGTGTCGTCACCCTACGTCACCGTAGAGTCCTCTGGCGGCGACGATATGAACTAAGCTAGTTGGGCTCTGGAGCTCGTGGTGGATACACTGGGTGCTGCCATCTTGAATAACGGCACTTGCGTGATGATCTGACGTCATCGTGGCGCCCCCTTGTGGCGACGATTTGAACTAAGCCAGTTAGAGTCCAGTCTGAGTGGCGAACACATCTGCTTGAAATTGGTTAAATAATAAAGACAAGTACTTATTTCCCGCGATTTTCTTTAGTAGAGATAAGACTCGTGTTGTGCATCATCCTGTTGAAATTTGAACTTCACGCCATTTTCCTGGGGGAGGGCGGGGAGGGGGGGGGGGCGTGGCACATTCCCGCCAAAATCCGCCACCTTGATTGACGTCACAGCCGCCGTCTTGGATGACGTCATCGCCGCCATCTTGGATAACGGTACTTTGGATTAGTACAAATGTTGTTCCAATACTACCTGTATACATGGCTTTGTGGGGTCTGTGCCACACTCGAACCCTACCATCAGCTCTTACCAACTAAAATCGGGACTCATCTGGCCATGCCACGGTATTCCAGCCGTCTAAGAGTCTAAGCGATATGGTCACGGGCCCAGGAGAGGCACTGCAGGCAATATCGTGCCTTTAGCAAAGGCACTCTAGTCGGTCGCCTGCTGCTGTAGCCCATTAACGGCAAATTTCGCTGCACTATCCTAACGAATACTTTTGTTGTACGTCCTACATTGATTTCTGTGGCAATTTCATGCAGTATTACTTGTCTCTTACCACTGACAACTCTATGCAAAAGCCGCTGCTCTCAGATGTTAAGCGAAGGCCGTCAGCTATAGTGTTATACATGGTGAGAGGTAATGTCTGAAATTTGGTATTCTCGGTACACGCTTGATACTGTGGATCAAGGAATATTGATTTCCCTAACGATTTCTGCTATGGAATGTCGCATCCGTCTAGCTTCGACTACCATTCCGCGTTCAAAGTCTGTTAATTCCCATAGTGTGGCCACAATTTCATCAGAAATATTTTCACAGGAATCATCTGTGTGCAAATGACAGCTACGCCAATGCACTGTGTTCGTGGTACTACCGCCATCTGCTATCCCATGACTTCTGAACCTCAGTGTAGTAGCAGCTTTGTATGTCTGCAGGCTAGTTCGCTTCTGACATACTCCCACAAGCTGGTGAAACTACATTCAGATCAATTTAGTTACACGCAGTGTTTCATCGCGGCATCATTGTGATCCAAAAGAGAAAATACACACATAAAAAAAAGTTTTGCATAACCCCAGTTTCCACAACGCCTGAAGGTAGACGTTCACTGTGAATATTGTATCATAGACACAGTCCCTTTGACTGTTCAGAGATGTCGCTAAACCAGCCCAAAGATGTAAAAAAACCATGCATGAGCAGTGACTATTAGACGGAGGGGATCCGATAGCCGATCATTTCCAGTCATTTCACCAGGAAGGAGGTACACGACTCGTTTTGTCTGTATCAACCATGCCTAGACGATCAATACTGCGGTTCCATCGCGTCCGCATCGTTACTTTGTTTCAGGAAGGAAGGGCTGTCAACAAGGGAAGCGTTCAGGTGTCTCAGAGTGAACCAAAGCGATGGTGTTCGGACATGGAGGAGATACAGAAAGACAGGAACTGTCGATGACATGCCTCGCTCAGGCCGCCCAAGGGCTACTATTGCAGTGGATAACTGCCACTTACGAATTATCGCTCGGAGGAACCCATACAGTAACGCCACCATATTGAACAATGCTTTTCGTGCAGCCACAGGTCGTCGTGTCACGACACAAACTGTGCGCAATAGGTTGCGCAACTTCACTCCCGATGTCCATGGCGAGGTCCATCTTTTCAACCACGACACCATACAGCGAGGTACAGATGGTCCCAACAACATGCTGAATGGACCGCTCAGGATTGGCATCGCATTATCTTCACCGATGAGTGTCACATATGCCTTAAACCAGACAATCATCGGAGACGTGTTTGGAGGCAACCCGGTCAGGCTGTACGCCTTAGACACACCGTCCAGTGAGTGCTGCAAGATGAAGATTCCCTGCGGTTTTGGGGTGGCATTATGTGGGGCCGGCGTACGCCGCTGGTGGTCATGGAAGGCGCCGTAATGGCTGTATGATACGAGAATGCCATCCTCCAACCGATAGTGCAATCATATCAGCAGCATACTGACGAGACATTTGTTTTCATGGACGACAATTGGCGCCCCGTCGTGCACATCTTGTGAATGACTTCCTTCAGAATAACAACATCGTTCGACTAGAGTGGCCAGCATGTTTTCCAGACATGAACCCAATCGAAAATGCCTGGGATTGATTGAAAAGGGCTGTTTATGGACGACGTGACCTACCAATCACTCTGACGGATCTGTGCTGAATCGCCGTTGAGGAGTGGGACAATCTGGACCGACAGTGCCCTGATGAACTTGTGGATAGTATGCCACGACGAATACAGGCATGCCTCAATGCAAGAGGACGTGCTACTGGGTATTAGAGGTACCGGTGTGTAGAGTTGCGGATCCAGGGTTTTGTTTTGGGAGTGGCTTGACACAACTGAGATTAGGGTTTCTCAAGGTAAACATTAATATACTAAAAAGCACACATAATGTTTTTGCTCATTTAAAGCATAGCGAGTCTCCTCGGATAATGGTTAGCAAATTTTTCAATGACATCGACAGGTTTTAGGCTGCCAGATATATCTCGGTGAATATACATGGCAACCAAACCATTCAACCTGTCATCCGTCATTGTCGTATGAAGGTATGACTTTATCAGTTTAAGCGAAGAGAAGCTATGCTCCACACTACAAGTAGATACTGGTAATGTAGCGAGAATTTGTTCAAAGATTTTTATATTAGGCAAAAATTCATGTGCCTCTGCTGCTGTTGGGGGGGGGGGGTATGTTACCTTTCTCCGCAGAGCTCCTTCCAAAGAGTTATTTCTCCCGGTAACGAGAGAGGATGAGGTAAGTCGCTGCTATAAACACGTGCAGTTGCCACTAGAGAGTTCAGATTTTCTGTTTTTACGATGGCACTTGGTATAAGGGTGTTCTGCTCCGCTCTCGAAAAGCGACTCCTCAACTGTCCCAATACAAAGTCGATGAAAGGGAGGAATACATTCAATCTGAAACAAAACACGACATAACATTATTCTCGAACTCAAAAGAATAGAAAAGAAAGAAAGAAATGTTGCATCAAGCAAAAAGCGTTGTATGTATTAAAGGTTTATTTTACCTGTAGTATTCTCTAGCATCAGGTGCTTCTATATTTGAGCGATGAGCAGAACGTTTGGCGAGTCTGGGTACCTGCACGGGGATGTTCAAAAGTCTACAATATGACACGCCTCTTCGAAAATTTATTCATGTTTCGTTTCTTTGTAGTATTCCAGTATTCTTACTACACAGTCTATCATCTCATAGCAAAGGTTGAGGACTAACGGAACA
Organism: Schistocerca serialis cubense; assembly: GCF_023864345.2. Lineage (NCBI taxonomy): Eukaryota > Metazoa > Arthropoda > Insecta > Orthoptera > Acrididae > Schistocerca > Schistocerca serialis. The sequence goes on along the minus strand of NC_064640.1, from coordinate 111,783,191 downwards.
GTCTGAATTTGCGTGAAAGCGAAACAGTAATTTCAAATACAGCGGCCGTTGTCGTCAAAGTTAAGACAAAGTCATATCGTTGAATATAAGCCAGAAGACTTACACCGTCCGATGACTGAGAAATTCTGTCCATTTGTTCAAGGAACTGTACGATAGACTCAAAGAGTTCTTTGAATTGAAGGAGTGCATCATGCATTTCATGCCAGCGTGTACCATTAAGACTTTGTAACTTAACTCTTTTCGCCTCTGGGTGTTTTTCAAGGATAGCTCGCTTAATAAGTTCAAACCTTTTTGCTGGATCGCGCACAAAATTGGTAACACGACTTACAACTCCCAATATCATATTGCGAATACTAGGCAAGCTGCAGGCCCTCACAGTAGCTAGGTTTAGTTTATGTGCTGCACAATGCATAAAAGTATCTAGTGGTTGGAGCTGCTTTATTCAGGATTGTACACCACTGAACTTTCCAGACACGTTGGCACCTCCATCATAACCTTGACTTCTCAAATTCTTAACTTGAAGGCCGACTTGATTTAATTCTTGAACGATTTGATCGCTTAATACAGCACCAGTCATGTCTGTTGCAGATAGAAAGCATATGAAGTCTTCGTGTATTGTGCTTTTTTGTAAATTCAGATACTTGATACATACACTGAGTTGTTCTGTGCCATTGGCATCCGTTGTTTCGTCGCCACGGACAGCATAATATTTTACTTCTTTGACTTCGTCGAGTAGGCCTCAGTGATCTCCATACTAAAGAGATCACTGGTAGGCCTACCTTTTTCATAATGACAAAATGGCAACCATCAGTCAGCTAATTCTGAGTTGTTTTGCTCAGATATGTAGTATTTTTTGGTCCTGTCTCTAAATGTTTTTGCAGAGACGAATCATCTGAGTCAATTCGAAATTTTAAAGATGCTCGAAATTTTCCTTAGCTGATTTCATCACTCAGTGTACCATCATCTCGGTGTCCTCTTAACGGTATGTTTTCTCAACCACATAATATGATCGTCTTTGCTATAGGGATCAGCCGCTTGTAACACTTACATCGAAGAGAACACGAGCGGTCAATCTACGTAATCCTCTGAGAAGGTAACATTAGCATGTTTCATGGCAAGTTAGTGTTATACGCTCTCTGGTTTAATCATTTTCAGTTTCCTAACTTCGATTAAATTATTTACAGCTTTTCCAGGGTTTTCATATGAGCTTTTGAAATGTGTGCTTTTTAAAACTGCTATTTTGTGATAATCTATAGCAGAATAGTTTCTGAAGATTTCTAGTGCTTTTTTGAATTTGCAAAGCGGACGAGTGACTAAAGATCTTAGACCCACTATCTGGACCAGAAAATAGTACACAAGGCAAACAGTGTGCATCTTTCTGTTGTTGGCTGTAGACTAGCCAAGAGTATTCCTTTAGCTAATCAGAACAGAACTTTTTTTTTTGTCCAGCCACTGTCCGCTCTGGAATTCATAATTACAAGATTGTTCTGTAGACTCCATCAGATGTTTATAATTTTCCTCGTCACTGAGTATTTTTCCTATAACATAAGAAATATGAAAAGGATTTTCGATGCAAGTAGTCGATGCTCTAGGCACTCCCACTGACATTGGTTCCAGTTCTGTAACAACAGCAAACAAAAACTACAACTTCTACGTGAATCAGAGAATCATACATAAGCAAATCAACAACTTACCAACAACTAAAATAACTCTTCAGAACTATATTACAGGGTTATTTAAAAAGGCCAATGATTATTTAAGGGTTTAAAATAAAACTCAGTAATATGAAGCTTTTCTTTTATTCTGGGACAAACCTGAAATCAGCTAGTCCCTGTAAATGTTACGTAGAAACTAACCTACTCGACCAAAATGTATGAACCAGCTGATTTTTCCCGATTTTGAAGCTGTTCACACAGTAATTCTTATTGATGAGTACTTCAACCCATTAAAAGATTATTTACCGATTTTAGCTAAATAACGCAGTATAAAAGTATGAAATTCACAGTAACAGTGGCCAGCGCGCGAAGAAAGCTAGTTTAAAAATACTTCAAAACCGAACAAACCCGATGATCGATATTACATTGCATCATTTACGCGAAGTATTACTTCACGTTGTCCCTTGTAGGGCAGGCAGAGACGATCGAGTGCTCAGAGCATTTTTGTTGCCGACAGTGAAATGAGATTTTCCACTAAAGGAACTTATACAAAACCACTATAAACCACTACATTTTTTATCGTGCCTTTAACAAAACTATTAGATCGTATTTCTTTAAGCACTGAGTATCTTGAGCGACCAAAAGTATGAGACAATTCAATTTACCCCGTTGTTTAAAGCTAGAACAAAATAATGAAACGTGGCACAGCGAAAATGAAGAGAAAATGAAGAGCTCGGGGTTATCAACGTCTTCCTTAACAGAAGTTTCAACACCAGAGGCAGAGGTAGTAGCGGATAAAGTATGCTCAGATGCCTTACATGTCGTTAACAGTTCCTATCAGGTCACATGAAATTGAATGAAACCGTAAGGAGCTATTAATTAATGATCTATTAACACGGTCAGTTTAGCTGCGTTAAAGCAACAGCTTCAGGTGTAAGTGGTGTCACATAAATTAGCTCATGGGGATACCTCAACGTTCGCAGTCAGAGAATCAACCCCATGAAGAGGGAAAGTAGTAAACGAATAAAAATCGTCGAAATATTGGGGTGAATAGGGCAGGGGGTGCGGCAACTGTACTCACTAGTCGTAAGGGTAAGGCACCAGTGGATTCTCTCACTACGAACGTTAGCAGCCTTTCAATGTGCTAATTTATGTGACACCAATTACACCCAAATATGCTGCTTTAACGCAACGAAACCGGACAGGTCAATAAACCATCAGTTAACAGCTGTCTGCGGTTTCATTCAGTTTCAAGCAACCATGAATTTCAACGGCTGTGGCTGCCTGTGTTAAAAGTTGTAAGTTCCTACCTGCGTCAGCACTTCTGTTGGCAGTTCATTATTATTGTGGCAACACTGTTTCTTCCTTCCGATTCCTGCTCGAATCGACAAATGCGCATTTATCATTTCGTATTTCATTTTATTTCTGGCTTTTGTTTTAATAATGTTCATCTGGCTAAAAGCTCTTTCCACTTCTGCATTCGACCATGGTAACACAATGCAATTTTGTCGTATGATGACATGATGGAGACCGTGGCTGTTGTTTGAAGACAAATGTTGATGGTGTTAGGACAGCAACCAGCCATAAATTTACTTTCAGTTCCTTTATGCAATGGGTACCGTTACCGGTTTCGAATCGTTGTGATTCATCCTCAGACGGTTTACACGCTTTCTTTATAACATGTGGTGTGGTTTTTACAGATTGAGTGTCCTAAAAATATAAATAATACATAATTATAAACACGCGACACACAGATGGTTGCGTTACAGATTTTCGTTGCATGTAACTTACGTGAAACGTCGGTTTGGAGTGTTTGTTTTCATAACATTCGTCCAACAGCTGTAAATGCATTCCCACTGCATTCTTATTTTTGCACACGTAAATTGTTCTCACTGAACACTTTAGATTTGTCACTGAGAAGATTTCTACCACGCACCACATGTTTTGATACATACAAAGAGCTTACAAACATATGAGTATCACAGATGCTATGATATATCGTAACATTTGACGATGATGTCCTATATTTGGAAAGGATCATATATTCATTTACGCACAGGAGGCTACCGCTCACCCTCCCACAAGTCGGGATGCACCGACAGCCCCTGCGGCCATCAGCTGCCAAGGCACGTTCGGGTCCCTTAAGCATGAAGTGGTGGCATACCTAACACGTTTACTAATCGTCAAGTGTCGATATCAAGCCCTGCACACATGTTCGGAAAATAATGCAACAAACACCAAAACAACTCCTAAATCGTCAAAAGATAATGCATGTGTAACGCTCACAACGCTTAAACAGCCGAAAATAATCCAGTGCACAAACACTCAGTGTACCCAAAAAACGCTTCCGAACTATCATCGACGCAACTATCAGAGGCTCCAACGCGCTCTGGAGGGCTGGACAGATGCAAGCCAGCGCAGGAGCGCTGCCGACGGCATGTCAAAGTCACCTCTACAGTTAAAGTTCTTCAAGTGTTATACTGACGTCACATGTCTACCTAAATAAGCGCCAAGTCATCCTCTGGGCCGCATGTGTGTTTGTCGCTGCTGGTGTGATCCCTCTCTCTAACTGCAGTCCGGCGAAGAGCCAATTTCCGAGCAACTCACCATCGCTGCAGAAATCCGTTCCAGAATAGCACAAGCTGCTTTTTCCCAAGTGATTCTAACAGGGCATGCCTGATGTGTGGCTGAAGCATACATACCATTACAAGCACATCTAGCAACGTTCTCAATGTTATTCTGAAGCCACATGGCTATGTAAAATAAGAACCAAGTCAACCTCTCGGAAATTGTATAGTGTCCCAGAAATACTTAATGATCGCTTTTGTAGGAGCCTTCGTGAAGTCTCGGCTTGTATGCACAGAAATTCTTGCCCTAACAGAACCTGTTTACTAAAAAAGCGCTGAATATCTTCAAATGCATTCTTTCTTGCGATCCTAATGTGGCACCCCATTCAAAAAGTGTTACCATTACTGATTTCAACATATGTAGACGTTCTCACTGCTATATAGAGACTCCTATATCACAGCACAAAGTATGTCTTGTGAATGCATTGCGCATTATGATTGGCTCTTATCGAATTTACCCGCCGAATTACTGGTATGGAAGGACCATCCCCCTATTTTTTCTTTCTGCAGAAGAGGCTTTCATCAGGAAAAAACTATTTTACACAGATGGCCATATTGCACAGACAATTAAACCTTACAAAGTGCCCCTACATATTGTCAAATACTGAAAAACTCTTCCTCAATTACACTGCTCTCCCACAGAGGACAGGAGCCTGAATATTATAACGTGAAACCGATCTCCAACCCAGCAATATATCACCACGCACCGTGTCGATGTAGTAAACATACAATTCGTATCCTGCGCCATACAATGTCAGCCCGTTTCATCATTCGTACAAATACGGCGAAGACAGACAGACCCTATACACTCTTCGCAGATCTAGATATTTCCCTGTGAGGCTGGCGGTCATCCACCCCCAACGTGTGACCAGAGCACCTTCAGCGGCCTGAAGTCACTCTTAGAACTGTTCTACAAATTCAGCCACGTTTCCCCCTTTGGCACAAATGCATTATTCTTTCTGGTCCGGACCTACTTGCTTGCTTGTTTGCTTTTCTACACCCATCTCCAGACTCTGGGATAACAAAAACACATGTATTTTCGCATGGTTTGCCATAGTATTGTACCATTTTCGTGGTACTTCTCAATATCAAGCACTCGCAAAACATAATTCTGAAGATATAGACTGGAAATTATTTCTCTACAAACCCCAAACTTTAGCGAGGTGGAACGTGCTGTAAACCATTGACTAACTAGAAACTTGTCTCGTCTATGAAGACATTTACGCGGAAAATCGAAAAAAAATAGAGAAAACTTTATTTCAACTCGCGTATACCAATGACGGTTATGTAGCAGATTCCAAATCATTCCTACAATTTACAAGGTCAACTAAAGTGTTTCTCATGTCTAGAGAACCGGCAAACGTGTCTTTCACCTGCTAAATGCACACAGCACAATCGATCTTCACTCATCTAAATAAAGTCGCTAAATGTGCAGAAGCAGTCAACTGAACAATTTACGTGGAAGGGAATAACGGTCCAGCGCAAGCACACCTCCATATTCAATCTTCTCAAATTCCACGCGATCGCGAAAACTATCCAACACATACTAAGTATTAGTTCGCTATTCGTTCGTCTAGAGGACAACACGTTTAACTCGTCTACATTCCTACATCCAGCAGGCCTCTCCATTCTGACAGCACCTACCGTTAATGGGAATCATGAATCATTTCAGCACAGATCTCTGGGGCTGCAATCCAAGCAGGCATAGACAGAATCAGTGTAGAAAAAAAATGGCTCCATATATATTCTATCCCTGTACTTACAACTAAATGTTACGATTGCAGTCTCAGTTGAACATCATTCGACGATGAGCAAAGTATCTGAAATACACCCTGCTGACGGCTGTGGCTCTGGAAATAGAAATATTGGTCCCATTCTTATGACTTGACATACTCTTCCCTTTGCTATTACAGTACTCCACGTAAAATCCACACCTTCCTTACGACTGGACATAGTCATTTTCTTTGCATATATTGGAACACAAACACATACTTTATAAGCCTGATGCTCAAGGCGAACCTACTACTACTAAGTATAATACTCCGCCAATAAATGATTGAAGACGATACAAAATAATACTGAGAGAAAATTAGCGATGGGTGGATATGTCTCACAAGTTTTTCTTGAGTGTGGTACTACTGTGTCTTAGAAAGAGAGGTGTAATCATCTTATAAACAGCAAGATGTTAAAAAACTCGATCAAAACAACTACTGTATGCTTCTGTCACAAGCGGTCTTGGTTCTACAGGTGCACACAAGTATCCATATTGAAAGCTATATGTTGTTGTTGTTGTGGTCTTCAGTCCTGAGACTGGTTTGATGCAGCTCTCCATGCTAATCTATCCTGTGCAAGCTCCTTCATCTCCCAGTACCTACTGCAACCTACATCCTTCTGAATCTGCTTAGTGTATTCGTTTCTTGGTCTCCCTCTACGATTTTTACCCTCCACGCTGCCCACCAATGCTAAATTTGTGATCCCTTGAGGCCTCAGGAGTCCGCAGCTCGTGGTCGTGCGGTAGCGTTCTCGCTTCCCATGCCCGGGTTCCCGGGTTCGATTCCCGGCGGGGTCAGGGATTTTCTCTGCCTCGTGATGACTGGGTGTTGTGTGATGTCCTTAGGTTAGTTAGGTTTAAGTAGTTCTAAGTTCTAGGGGACTGATGACCATAGATGTTAAGTCCTATAGTGCTCAGAGCCATTTGAACCATTTGATGCCTCAGGACATGTCCTACCAACCGGTCCCTTCTTCTAGTCAAGTTGTGCCACAAACTTCTCTTCTCCCCAATCCTATTCAATACCTCCTCATTACTTACGTGATCTACCCACCTAATCTTCAACATTCTTCTGTAGCACCACATTTCTAAAGCTTCTATTCTCTTCTTGTCCAAACTATTCATTTTCCATGTTTCACTTCCATACATGGCTACACTCCATACAAATACTTTCAGAAACGATTTCCTGACACTTAAATCTATACATGATGTTAACAAATTTCTCTTCTTCAGAAACGCTTTCCTTGCCATTGCCAGTCTACATTTTATATCCTCTGTACTTCGACCATCATCAGTCATTTTACTCCCCAAATAACAAGACTCATTTACTACTTTAAGTGCCTCATTTCCTAATCTAATTCCCTCAGCATCACCTGACTTAATTCGACTACATCCATTATCCTCGTTTTGCTTTTGTTGATGTTCATCTTATATCCTCCTTTCAAGACACTGTCCATTCCGTTCAACTGCTGTTCCAAGTCCTTTGCTGTCTCTAACAGAATTACAATGTCATCGGCAAACCTCAAAGTTTTTATTTCTTCTCCATGGATTTTAATGCCTACTCCGAACTTTTCCTTTGTTTCCTTTACTGCTTGCTCAATATACAGATTGAATAACATCGGGGAGAGGCTACAACCCTGTCTCACTCCCTTCCCAACCACTGCTTCCCTTTCATGCCTCTCGACTCTTATAACTGCCATCTGGTTTCTGTACAAATTGTAAATAGCCTTTCGCTCCCTGTATTTTACCCCCGCCACCTTTAGAATTTGAAAGAGAGTGTTCCAGTCAACATTGTTAAAAACTTTCTCTAAGTCTACAAATGCTAGAAACGTAGGTTTGCCTTTCCTTAATCTTTCTTCTAAGATAAGTCGTAAGGTCAGTATTGCCTCACGTGTTCCAACAATTCTATGGAATCCAAACTGATCTTCCCTGAGGTCGGATTCTACCAGTTTCTCCATTCATCTGTAAAGAATTCGCGTTAGTATTTTGCAGCTGAGACTTATTAAACTGATAGTTCGGTAATTTTCACATCTGTCAACACCTGCTTTCTTTGGGATTGGAATTATTATATTCTTCTTGAAGTGTGAGGGTATTTCGCCTGTCTCGTACATCTTGCTCACCAGATGGTAGAGTTTTGTCAGGACTGGCTCTCCCAAGGCCGTCAGTAGTTTAATGGAATGTTGTCTACTCCCGGGGCCTTGTTTCTACTCAGGTCTTTCAGTGTTCTGTCAAACTCTTCACGCAGTATCGTACCTCCCATTTCATCTTCATCTACATCTTCTTCCATTTCCATAATATTGTCCTCAAGTACATCGCCCTTGTATAGACCCTCTATATACTCCTTCCACCTTTCTGCTTTCCCTTCTTTGCTTAGAACTGGGTTTCCATCTGAGCTCTTGATATTCATACAAGTGGCTCTCTTTTCACCAAAGGTCTCTTTAATTTTCCTGTAGGCTGTATCTATCTTACCCCTAGTGAGATAAGCCTCTACATCCTTACATTTGTCCTCTAGCCATGCCTGCTTAGCCATTTTGCACTTCCTGTTGATCTCATTTTTGAGACGTTTGTATTCCTTTTTGCCTGCTTCATTTACTGCATTTTTATATTTTCTCCTTTCATCAATTAAATTCAATATTTCTTCTGTTACCCAAGGATTTCTACAAGCCCTCGTCTTTTTACCTACTTGATCCTCTGCTGCTATCACTACCTCATCCCTCAGAGTTACCCATTCGTCTTCTACTGTATTTCTTTCCCCCATTCCTGTCAATTGTTCCCTTATGCTGTCCCTGAAACTCTGTACAACCTCTGGTTTAGTCAGTTTATCCCGGTCCCATCTCCTTAAATTCCCACCTTTTTGCAACTTCTTCAGTTTTAATCTACAGTTCATAACCAATAGATTGTGGTCAGAGTCCACATCTGCCCCTGGAAATGTCCTACAATTTAAAACCTGGTTCCTAAATCTCTGTCTTACCATTATATAATCTATGTGATATCTTCTAGTATCTCCAGGATTCTTCCATGTATACAACCTTCTTTTTGATTCTTGAACCAAGTGTTAGCTATGATTAAGTTATGCTCTGAGCAAAATTCTAACAGACGCCTTCCTCTTTCATTTCTTAGCCCCAATCCATATTCACCTATTATGTTTCCTTCTCTCCCTTTTCCTACTGTCGAATTCCAGTCACCCATGACTATTAAATTTTCGTCTCCCTTCACTATCTGAATAATTTCTTTTATTTCATCATACATTTCTTCAATTTCTTCGTCATCTGCAGAGCTAGTTGGCATATAAACTTGTACTACTGTAGTAGGCATGTGCTTCGTGTCTATCTTGGCCACTATAATACGTTCACTATGCTGTTTGTAGTAGCTTACCCGCACTCCTATTTTTTTATTCATTATTGAACATACTCCTGCATTACCCCTATTTGATTTTGAATTTATAACCCTGTATTCACCTGACCAGAAGTCTTGTTCCTCCTGCCACCGAACTTCACTAATTCCCACTATATCTAACTTTAACCTATCCATTTCCCTTTTTAAATTTTCTAACCTACCTGCCCGATTAAGGCATCTGACATTCCACATTCCGATCCGTAGAATGCCAGTTTTCTTTCTCCTGATGACAATGTCCTCTTGAGTAGTCCCCGCCCGGAGATCCGAATGGTGGAGAATTTTACCTCCGGAATATTTTACCCAAGAGGACGCCATCATCATTTAACCATACAGTAAAGCTGCATGCCCTCGGGAAAATTTACGGCTGTAGTTTCCCCTTGCTTTCAGCCGTTCGCAGTACCACAACAGCAAGGCCGTTTTGGTTAATGTTACAAGGCCAGATCAGTCAATCATCCAGACTGTTGCCCCTGCAACTACTGAAAAGGCTGCTGTCCCTCTTCAGGAACCACACGTTTGTCTGGCCTCTCAACAGATACCCCTCCATTGTGGTTCCACCTACGGTACGGCTATCTGTAACGTTGAGGCATGCAATCCTCCCCACCAACAGCAAGGTCCGTGGTTCATCGGGGGAGGCTTTATAAATCGAGGTACGCCATTACCTCTGAATAAGATTTTTTTTTGTCCAGACACAAATACCGTGACGGTGATCGCTGAAGTATGTAGTAACACAACAAAAGTGTGCTTACACATCGCCGACGGTGCAACCTCGTAATAAAATTACCCAATTTAGAAAGTGATTCGGCTAAGGAACATGGTATGAAACCGGTATCTCCAACTGCCTCACGCCAACGCAGCTAGATATTTCTACAGTATTTGTAACGCATTCTCCCTCGATGCCACATGAGAGGTTCGGAGACATATCCACTTAGTTAAAGGCAATGACTGATTGAGAAGGATCACAAACAGTAGTAGATGGTGTGCTGATTGAGGTCGTAAGAAATATACACTAGTTTTTCAGATCTCTAGTGCTACGCTATCAGCTAGAGATGATGTCTATGATTTGGAATTAAGTCCTTCCATTCAACCACATACATGCATTGGATCCTATGGAGAAGTCATTTAATGAGCACAGCCACAAGTGAATCATATTTCACCTTTCTCGAACCTATCTGCTACAGTGAAATTCCCCTCTCGTTTTACGTAGCCGCTATGCATCCTGCAACTGCCCTCTCAGACTCTGCACTGCCATCGCTAAAGCTTTGTGCATGTGAGCATTCCAATGTAAGTCAGAACTGAGTAGGGGTCAGAGGAAAACTATGTCTACCACCTTCTGCAACACGTGTAGAAACAGGGGAAGCTGAGTTACTGCAAAAGAACTGTGTTTTGACAATTCGACGGAAATGAAGCCTGCTCCTGCTGTTGTGTCTAGGCAAGACAGCCTAGACACAATGAGAGGAAGCCGAAAGGCACTCGCTTAAACTCACGCAGGCTGGCATGAGGTCTGAAACAGGATACGTAATGAATGCTATAAAGAAAAGTACGTAGCTTCTGGAATACTTAACTTTAATCCATAATTGTAGAACATCGCTCTTGATGATACATGCTTCATAATATTAATTAGCAATTGAATACGGCGCCTTGCTAGGTCGTAGCAAATGTAGCTGAAGGCTAGGCTAACTATCGTCTCGGCAATTGAGAGCGTATTTGTCAGTGATCCCCTTCTGGCAAAGTGGTCTGTACAACTGGAGCGAGTGCTAGTACGTCTCTCTAGACCTGCCGTGTGGTGGCGTTCGGTCTGCTATCACTGACAGTGGCGACACGCGGGTCCGGCGTATACTAATGGACCGCGGCCGATTTAAAAGCTACCACCTAGCAAGTGTGGTGTCTGGCGGTGACACCACACCTGCAACACAAGGTAGTATAAAAGACAGTATGGGAACTGGACGAAGAACATGGGTTGTGCTAGTGCATCATGGTGCTTCTCCAAACTACAAGCAGGTACTATAGATCTACATACCTCAGGGCCCATTCACGTCTATCACCGCAACATTCTATCATCATTATTCTATTCCATCCACCAGAGAAAAATTATGAACTATAAAAGCTGCACTAACATCATCTGATAGAGAACTCCATAAGACTTTTTTTACCGCATCTCTCTCCTCCCTTATATCGAAAACAAATACTGCATGAATGCTGGCCTCGAGCACATGTGACGATCCTATTAAATATACAGGTATTGATCCACTGCACAGACCAGTATAAAGTTTCATCTCCTGTACTTTAGGAGGATGACCATATCCCGCAGACCATACTGTAAGTCGCAAGAGACATCCCCTGTGACCCTGCGTCGGCGTTTGAAACATTGTATTTTTCTGCTATTAACACGTTCTGATCCATCGCCTCTCACAGAAAAGTAGACGTCTCACAGTGTGTCATCTTGTTACTCCGGTTACCAGACGATTTTAAATAAAAGACAGTTACAACATAGGAAAACTGGAAGAGTTTGGTGGCGTTGTGGGGAATTTCCAAACTGCTGTCCGAAAGTGATTGACGACCTCTATATTTAAACTCATCTGTCATAGTGACAAAACAGCTGATGGCTCCTTGTTCCATTTCGACTGATTCCTCATATTGTAGTCACGTGCGCGATCGCTGTTTCGGTGCTATCCATCCCCAGAAGGTATTGTCCCTCCATCAAAATTCTTTCTCCAACTCAAACACTGAGCGAGGTGGCGCAGTGGTTAGCACACTGGACTCGCATTCGGGAGGACGACGGTTCAATCCCGTCTCCGGCCATCCAGATTTAGGTTTTCCGTGATTTCCCTAAATCGTTTCAGGCAAATGCCGGGATGGTTCCTTTGAAAGGGCACGGCCGATTTCCTTCCCAATCCTTCCCTAACCCGAGCTTGCGCTCCGTCTCTAATGACCTCGTTGTCGACAGGACGTTAAACACTAACCACCACCACCACCAACTCAAACAAGCGATGTGTCAATCATCATGTGGTAACCAACAGTACTCCACTGAATGGATGGGATGGAGAAGACACCCTCGATATACTGAAATAATAAGCATTACATTTGATTGGGTGAGCAATTTTACCAATTTTACAGTAATTTCAATACCAATCAATGATGTGACAACATGTTTCCCAAATTCAGTATCATAGCTAAGTCACCCCCTCCCCACTCTGCAAGTATCATTGCGAATGTGCACGTACATCAATTCATTGTTAATTCTTGAATACATACATCTTCAAAGTATATCAGACAGCGCTCTACATATTTCTAACAGCTCGAGCATAGCGCTTAATTTACGATCTATCTCTATGCTGATGGGAGGGAAAGAGCATTCTCGGAATCTTAGGGTATAATTAGAGACTTAAAGAACCACCCCCCCCCCCCCACCCACACACACACAGTCATTGACCAACCCGCCCTGCAGCACCTTTACCAATTTAATCTGCAACCGACCAGAAGTAGACCGCTACATTCCATGTCTCGTGAATGAATGGAGCTTGCCGACTCCTCGCCCATCCAAGTGCACAAGATTTCTCGAGATATGTCCATGTCGAGGGGGTTAACACTCATTAGCGATGTATAATAACAGATTTGAAAGTGTTGTGATGTAATGGCAGATGGATAAGAAGAACAAGAAATGGGTGCTTTTTATGCATTATGGTGCTCCAGGTGAAATGCAGAGAAATTGAATAAGTACTTGTGTGTCTTCTTCGTGGCGCACAACAATTTGTAAATGTGAACAAGCATGCGACAGCAAGAGGTATCCGAGAAAACATTAACATGGAAGTGAAGGGAACGAGGGAAAGAGTAACTTTTTTTTCGTCGAGGCAGCATTCTATTGCATATCTATTGCGCGATGGAGCTCCAGACGGATGGAGTTCGAAGCATTTTTACGTCAATCATCAAAACTATCAATTTTAAAGTATTATTTCAGAGCCTAGGATCAATACCTGGAGGGGCTATAGTCTTCCGCCCTTAAAACAGGCTATAATGTTTTATGATTTGAGTTTCTGACCTATCAGTTGTGTGGAATGCAGCGCTGTTAATACTCCAGTGTAAGAAATATATTTCCTATGCATGACATACATCTTTCTTGCAGGTTTATGTACGATAAACTATGGTATCGAACCGTAAAACGAGAAAACTACTTCCTTAAAACAGTGGCTCTGTGTGATACTTGCATAATATACTGTAGTTTTCCAGAGATGTATAGTGTCCACTGTCCACATCCGATCACAGTTCATAAATTATACTATGCCCACATCAGTCCTATATAAAATGATCGATAGTAACAGAGAATACTTCTTACAAGAAAACAGATAAACACATAGCAGCCATGTCCAACATTTGTCATTACAGGTCACGCCGCCACCAACTCTGTAAACAGCACATCTGTCAAGCACATGTATACACAGGGGATTGCAGAGTCTCACAAACACCTATTGCTAACTTAGTGATGAAGCTGAAGTATCGATTTTACACTGAACATGCGACCAGGGAGTCGAGTAAATCACATAAATCCTGGTTCGTTTAGAGGAATGTGTCACGTTTCATCACATGTGAGATGGAAGTCCTCTGATAACGCAGAGGTTTACTGTTAACGATAGCAAGTAGACACTGCTCTAAGATCCACACAGAAAAAGCGGTTGTGTACGAGTTGAACGCAGGCTATGTCACGCAACTGTCGCATCCTGACAGAACATCAGGAAAAAAATGGTCAAATGACCTGCAGCAACTGCTCCCTCTCTCTATCTCTCTAGAATTCATCATCAGTCTACCATTAAATCGTACCTCGTTACACCTCCATCTCAACTGACCAATCCATCCACTCTGTGTCATCCTTTAACGCAGATGCAAGTAAGTTTAGAGGCAGATGGTTCTCTGTCATCTTGAAAAGCGTCAAATACAATAGTCAACTCGCGTGTATCACTGTTACCTCAATAGACATGCAGTAGAATGCTGCCTCGACGAAAAAAAAGTGACTCTTTCCCTGGTTCCCTTCACTTCCATGTCGATGTTTTCTCTAATACCTCTTGCTGTAGCATGCTTGTTCACATGTAAAAATTGTTCTGTGCCAAGCAGAAGACACACAAGTACTTATTCAATTTCTCCGCATTTGGTCTGGAGCTCCAACGTGCATAAAAATCACCCGTTTCTTGTTCTTCTTAACCGTCTGCTATTACATCACAATACTTTCAAATCTGTTATTATACATCGATAAGGAGTGCTAACCTCCTCGACATGGACAGATCTCGAGAAATCTTGTGCACTTGGATGGGCGAGGTCTCGGCAAGCTCCATTCATTCACGAGACATGGAATGTAGCGATCTACTTCTGTCGGCTGCAGATTAAATCGGTAACGGTGCTGCAGAGCAGATTGGTCAACGAGCGTGTGAGGGGGGGGGGGGTCTTTCAGTCTCTAATTTTACCCTAAGACTCCGACAATGCTCTGTGACTCCCATCGGCATAGAGATAGAGCGTAAATTAAGTGCTATGGTCGAGCTGTTAGAAATATGTAGAGCGCTGTCTGATATACTTTGAAGATGCATGTGTTAAAGAATTAACAATGAGTGGACGTACTGCACATACATCTATCCACATTTACAATGATACTGCCAGAGTGGGGAGGGGGTGGTTTAGCTATGATACTGAAATTGGGAAACATGCTGTCACATCATTGATCAGTGTTGAATTTACTGTAAATTGGTAAAACTGTTCACCTAATCAACTGTAATGGTTATTATTTCAGTACCTCAGGGGTATCTTTTCCATCCCATCCGTCCACTGGTAAGCTGTTGGTTACCACATAATGATTGACTGACAGCGCTTGTTTGAGTTGGAGAAAGAGTTTTGGTGGAGGGATAATACCCTTTGATGATGGATAGCACCAAAACAGTGAACAGTGATCGCATAAATGACTTCAATATGATTGAAGTTTCACATGTCAATGTGGTCCCCGAGTGCTGTGTGTAGCAGGTACGGTGTGCTGCCTATGAATGCAGAACATAGGCAGCACACCAAGCCTGGTACACGCGGCGCTCAGGGACCACAGCACAGCTATGACACCTGAGGATGGGCTATGTGAAAATAAATTTACAACTGAAGCGGTGTTTTCAACCTCTGCTATAATGCTCAGTTGCAGATATTCTTCCAACAGGATTGTTTGTAGAACTTAATATTTCTGAGATGTCATACATATTGCATTTCGAAGAGCAACTCCAGTAGGATGATTTTGTATCTTCTGGCTCACTAGCTGAATTTTATAAAAATAAAAAATTGCTTGTTAACACTCGCATTTTTTATTTTTTATAAAATTGATCTAATTATCCTGAACTTACAAAAACATCCTACATTCCCTTTTAACTACTAATAATATAATATAATATAATAATATAATAATAGCTATAATAAGAAATCATTTATTTTATATACATTTCCCATAGGTGAATGTAATAAAATAAATGAAATGAATTAGTCAACAAAGTACATTATTTAAAAAAATCATGTTGAGAATGTGAGTAAATAATTAAAATGTAGTAGTTAATAAAAGTAAATTATATTAAAAATTTTATTGATTTTCAAAATGTGCAAAAATCCTCACAATGTCCTACATACATTTTCTGTCTTTCAGACTCCTCTGACCCTATGTAAGCAGCACTACACAATGACTAAGTTCTGAATTAATGGAACCGCTTCTTTTATTCGGGCTGTTATTAAGCACACAGGCGAGTGTGTTGAATGTTTTAGCCAAACGGCTAGCATTCTTCACACAAATACGTTACAATGAGCTCTGATACGCACACTCTCATTGGTCAACAATGTGTGAAGTTAAGCTGAAGTAAAGGAGCCTGAAGAATGTATATATTGTTGGAGTTCTACTGACAAAGTATCTTCTAAAAATCAACTATTTCATCAATTATTTCAGGCTCAAATTCAATACTTTCTTTACATTATTCCATTTTAAAATTGGAGAACAAACGTGAGCAATTGGTGAATGTGATTTTGAACAACAAAATTAAAAACAAGAATAGAGAAAATTGTATCTAAACTAAGGTACGTTCGCAATGGAACTTACTTCAGAGCCATCTGTTGACAGAAGTTAGACTCTAGTTAGTTCACACTAGCAATCATAAATGTCTAAACAGTTCTGAAACTACTGCTTGAAACATATAAAATGCAACAAACCCAATTTGTTGTTATAAAATGCAAAAAACCGAATTTTTCATCAAATATATTCGTCTGGAAACTACAGTAGGCCATATACCGAATTTGATCAAAGTAACTTAATAAACAAAAAAGTCGATTTTTATGACACAGCACATTTTAACCTTAGATTAAGTGACGATTTCTCAGACAAATATTAACCGATTTTAAAAATTCAAAATGCTAACATAATCTTCATTAAAAGAGCTATCCAGAAAAATATAATGAATAAAATCAGAAATCATTTAATAAGTAAGATACTAAAGTTTTTATTTTTTTATTACTCTTAAAATGTTTCAGAAATGTGTATAAGCATGAAGTTAACACTTTTATAAACTTTTTAAGTTTCCATTCATTTATATAGAAGCAAATATTAGTAATTAAAAATTTTCAATAAGTAATCTATGTTGTGCATCATATGTAAGATTCTTTTTTCCATACATAATTACATAATCAAGTGTATCATTTGGAATTTTGTCATTAAATGTTGCACCAAGTTTCATAGTTGTTTTCTGTGTAGTTACAACATTCTTTCTAGGTGTCATAATAATTACATATATTGGATGCTTATTTATAAATCTAAATGGACAATATCAATATCTGGTTTTAGTAAAGTAATTCGTTTAAAATCTAGAAATGCTTCATATGCTTTAAGAAAATTATTTGGCGGATTAATAGTCCACATTTCTTGAGGAAAAACATCACTTCTACCATTTTTTAAATAAATATTCTGTAGATTAACATGATCAAATAATAACGAATCAACTAATTGATTATTTTTACGATTTGTCTGAAATACAACAAAAACAAAATATTGCATATAAAATTCTGTAGAGTTATAGTAATATGTTATATGTAGTTCAAAATTGTTTTTGCCAGATGATCCAGCAACTTCTTCTGTTTGAAGTTCATAAAAAGAAATAGGTATTTTCGGATATTTAAAATACCTTCACGTTGTTCAAGTTCATAATTTGATTCATATTTAGCAATAGGAACACGAATTTCCATAGATTCTGTAACTATTTTACCTTCTTTAGGAAGTGTATCTTTTATTTCAACACCAACATCATTTGTATCAGACCAATGTAGAATAAATCTCCAGAAAATGAACTACATGTAAAAATTACAGTTAAGTCTCCTTCAAACATAATTTCTTAATAATCTTTAAAAATCCACCAAGCATTGACAATAAAAAAAATACTTTATCTCTTCCACTATTTATTTTTCCTGTAGTAGAAATATGTCTGATTAAACTTATTTTATCAGTAACAGATGAAGTTAGATGTAATAAAACTGATGAAGAAATAAAAGGATTCCCAGTTCTATATAAAATATTATTTCCTTTCTTTAATGTTATAAAATCAAACAGTTTCGCTACATAATTATCAATTAATTTTTTATTTGATTTTCCATCATAAGTTGAATAATCTGTACCACCATTTTCAATAATACTAAAATTCATATTTAATTGTGCATGATTTGGAGGAAGCCAACCATCACCAATATTTATTTCAATTTTTGTATCCTTGTTAGGAACATTTAGAATATTTTTAGTTTTCTCATTCACAGAGAATGAGTAAAACTGATAAAATTTCAATTTTATTCATGATTGTTTTGACATTTAGTTATTTATTAAGGATAAACTTATTAAGATAGTTCTAAAATAACTGTTAAACTAGCACCATTAAAGTAATTAAATTGTCATTTTCATCAGTTATAGTAACTTCTAAATCTTGAATTGAATCAAAAATAGGTACATTTACAGCATATTTTGGTTCATAAATTATTGGTCCACGAAACTCTGCACTATGTTTGAATAAGGCAATAATATTAGTTTCTTTATGAAACTGATCATTATGATTTACGTACATTCCATCAGCAAGATTAAAATTTATATTGATTTATTCGATAGGACTTACAGTATTTTAGGAACATTTGTAGCTATAGTTTTTTCATTAGCTTCCACAACTTGATTATTAAAACCAAGTAAACTTCCAATACTGTACTATCTTTTATGTCCATATACAATTGTATATCACTTTCAATAACAATTATGTTTAAAATTTCATCTGCATTAATGTGTATATTGGGCTTTTCCAAATGAATTTTTTTTTTTAAATTATTAAAAATATATTGGCCTACAGGAATTTCTGTCATTTCTCCATCACAATAAAGTTTACTGCTTTTTGTTGTAATAATTGGAGTTAAAAAAGATTGAAAAAAAACCAACTAATGAAACATTAAACTAACTATAACAAATTGGAACAGTTAATCTTTTTCTAAGTGTACTTGATTTATCACTAAGTTGAAACAATCTACTCAGTATTACTGAAAAAAATTATTAATAAATGAACAAAACAGAATGGGAACCTCAAGTAAGAATTCCACAAAATAAGTTAAAAAACAAACATGGTAAACTTTTACCAAATTCTATTAGATGTGCAATAATTTGACCAAGTGGGTGTGGTAAAACAACATTAATGACTGATAATTATTGTTTAGCTCCAGGATGGTTAAACTGGAATAAAATTAAACATTTATATAATTATTCAAAAAGTTTAGATCAAATAAAGTACCAAGAATTTATAAAACTATTTAAAAAAAATTGAAGATAAAATTAATGTAAACATTGTTAGTTTTATTGAAAGTAATAAAGAAATTATTCAATTAGATGAATGGAAAGGAAATTCAGTTGTTATATTTGATGAATTTATTCTAGAAAAATCAAGATATTGTAAGAGAATATTTTACTAGAGGAAGACATACAGGAATAGATAGTTTTTACTTAGCTCAAACTTATTCAAAAATACCAACACAGTTAGTTAGGGACAATTTAAGCTTTATAAACATGTATAGACAAGATGATACAAATATAAATGATATTTACCATGAGTTTGTTGATGGAGATTTAAAATTTGATAATTTTAAAGAAATGTATTGTAAACGTTGGAATGATGAGTTTGCATATTTCATAATAGATATGTCTAGGAAATCAAATGACCGTACATTTAGAAATAAAATACAACATTTCTTAAAAACAGAAATATATACATAAACATTAAACATTAAATATAAACCTAAATGTAAATTTAACATAAATATCAATATAAACATAAACGTTAAACATAACTAATGTTTGTCTTCCTTAATAAATGTTTGCAAAGTATAATAAAGAAGTTGTTAAAAAGTTAAACAAAACAGAAAGCTGAAGAATTAATAGAACAATTCAAGCTTTGGAAAATGCAACCAAGAACAGGTTATAACAAATATAAAAAGGAAGAACAACATGTTGTTGATGCTATCGAACAAGTAAAACAAGGAATTAAAGGTTTAGATGATAATGTTTTGAGAGCAATTGAAGAAATAAGAGAAGTAGAAAAACAAATTGTTCCTTTTCACCATAAAGAAAATTACCATGATATTTTTCCTGTTCCATCAACACCTTCAGAATCTTCATTTGAAAAAAGTTTATTTAATACTGAAAGTCCATCACCACAAACACGAAAAATACTTGAAGAAATGCTGGAAAATAAAGAAGGAAAGGAAAAATTGAAATTGAGTAAAATACAGATTATACCTCAAACGACATAAACTGGTCCAACAATAACAAAGTGTATTGGTTCTATCAATGATAACGTTATTGGATTACAGTTTGAAAATGGCAAACACTATATAGGAGATTCTGAAGTTAAATTTAACAATGACAACATCTTAATCAATGGAAAAAATTATAAAGCAACTAATGACTTAATGAAACTTTTGACTGACAGTAATACCGCAAATGAGTATGAAGAAGATGCATTGAACAACTATGAAGACATATTAATACTAACAAATGCTATATATATCAAAATAATGATCCAAATTCTAACAAACCCAAATCAAGTAGAAGTGAGTAATATCCATTAATCAAACCAATATTGGAGAAAATTAAAACAAATCAAATCCTAGGAAAATGGATCAAGGGTTAGATAAAAAGTATAATGGATAAATCAATTGATTATGTTTCGTTGAATGATGTTAGACAATTAATTGATAGATTAGCAGTAATTCGTGGTGAAGAATTAACAGGAAATAAAAATTATCATAATGAAAAAGTTACTATCGCACAAATGTTAACAAATAAATTTAGCGATTTTACAACTCACACCCAAAAGTAATTACATATTTAATTAGATTTTTAGATAATCTTCTACATATATTTTGTAAAGTGATAAATATAGAAAAAGGTTAGTAAATACTTTAATTAACAAATAACCATTTGTAATGAATCTTTCAGGTTATAGTTATTATGGATCAGGAACAAAATTAGAAGAAAGACTAGCTAAAGGTGATAAAGGTATAAATCCATTAGATGAAGCTTGTAAATAACATGATATTGCTCATAGAGATAATAAAGATTTAGACCACAAAGAACATCAATTAGATGCAAAAGAAAAAATATATGCAAACGCTACTTCATTTGGTGAAAAAGTAGCAGCAACAGCTGTTAGAGAAGTAATATAAGGAAAACGAAATATAGGAATGGGTACTGATGTTGATGAAAAAGGTTGCGGATTATAAAATTTTTTAACTATATAAAAAAGTATTTATTAAATTTTTTAACTATATAAATGAATCACTTTACAATTGATTATACTTCGCTACCTAGTGGCAAAACTAAACCAAAGTCAATTAAATTAAAGTTCAAGAATAAACAATTAAATGCAAATGAACCATTTTTAACAGATGTTCAAAAAAGCAAAAAAAAGAAAGTTGGTGAAAATTTACTAGTTACATTAGCTATTCCTGTCACTAAGAAATTATTGATATTTAACAAAAAAGTAAGATGCTAAAGGACTAACACAACTCGAAGGCGGATTTTTACCATTATTATTAGTCGCATTACCTTATTTAGCAACAATTGGTTCCTTATCTGGTGGATCTGCAGCAATTGCAAATACAGTTATAAATAAGAAGAAAGCTAATAAAGAATTAGAAGAACAAAAAGAAACTGGAATAAAGAAAACAAAAGAATTCAAAAAGTAATTGGTATATATCCTACTTCATTAAGCAATTTTGATATAGAACTTACTAAACAATTAAAAATTAAACACTTTTCTGGTGTATACATGATTGATGTATAAATCAAATAAACCATTTTAAATTGGGTGTGGTATAGTAAATTGAGATACATCAAATAATCTTGATACACATTGGGTTTGTTGTTGTAAAAAATGTTGTTTTCGATTCAGTTGGTGGTAATATACCAAAACAATTAGTTAATTATTTAGGAAAAGATGAATTTTATTACAATACCGAAAGAATACAAAAATTCGTTGAAGTAATATGTGGCCATTTATGACTATTTGTTTTCAAATTGTTTTGTGAGAATTATTATTTTAATGATATTCTAGATTTAATAAAAGGACATTTTTGGAAGTAAGATATATCTATCTAAACAAACTGAACAAGTAGTTAATACATATACAATCAATTTAGAAAATATTGAAAATAGTATTAAACAACAACTATTATCAATATATCCATACATAACTAATGCAATTAAGCAATTTCAAAAACAATTTAATGTTATTTTTAAAATAACTAAAGGTTATATTGGTTGTAAAAATAGAAAACTTACTATTGTAAATGATCCAATAGATACAAAAGAAATAGTTAACAAACAATAATTAGAAAAAGAATATGTTACAATACCAGAATACACAAGCATTCTAACACAATGAAATAACTATTCAACTATGCACAATTTAATGAAAAAATTAATCAGATTCATCAAGATAACTAAAACACTTTGAAGAATTTCTTTCCAAAAAAGAAAACAGAAAAAGCTTTTTCAGATTATTTCACAAAAACAGATGTAACTCCATACTTAATCAGTTATGTAATCTTAAAGATAAGATGTATGATAAACAAATAATTGAATTTAAGTTTATATCAGTTGGTGAATCAAAATGTACCACTTTGAAAATGGTTTCATACTTAAAAGGATTATTGTTGTTGGTAAAAATATAAATAGTGACTGAAACTTTAATGATTTTAATACAACAGTTAGGGTGGCTGATAAATAAATAATAATAATAATAATAAATCAATCATGGTAAATAAATCAAATTTTATAACTGTAATATTGAAATATTCCGTAAGACTCTTCCTGCTGATGTAAATATAATTGTACTTAACGAAATAATTTAAAATTTAATAAATTTTTTATCTATATAAATGGAAAATCATACTTCACATGACTTAAAGCGTAAAAAGTTTACTGAGAAACATAATCCGCATAGAGTAACAACTAAAAATGGAAGACAAAGAATTGAAGGTCTTTGCACAATAAGTATAAGAAAAAAGAGTAAATTTGTTAAAAAAAATTTAAATGGTGAAGGTCTAAATAATAATAATATTCGAGAAAATATAATTATTGAATAACATAAACCAAGTAGAGAGAATTTTAAAAGAAGAAATGTTGTTTCTTTTAGTATTGATGATTTATAGCAAGCTGATGTAGTTGAATAGGATTCTGGTAATTTAAGCAGTATTTCGAAAATAAACAAAGGTTATAAATATTTATTAACTGTTATGGATGTTTTCTCAAAATTTGCCTGGGCTGTTCCTATTAAACATAAAATAACTATGTAAATGATGCTGTTCAAAAAAAATTTTTTTAGATAGAAAACCAAATAATTTACAAACCAAATAATTTACAAACAGATAATGGTAAAGAATTCTATTACAAAGAATTTGAAGAATTGATGGAGAAATATAACATTAATCAATATATCTTTTTCAGAATTAAATGCATCTGTTGTTAAACGATTTAACAGGACACTTAAAGAAAAGATGTGGAAGATATTCGCTTTACAAGGAAATTATAAATGGTTAAGTTTGTTAAAGATCTAATTGATGAATGTAATAACACAGTTCATCAAACTATAGAAATGAAAGCAATACAAGAAAATGAAAAAAATTTAAAAATAAATAACATTGTATCTAATGAAAAAGTGAAATTTAAAAAAGGAGATAACGTTAGAATTAGTAAACTTAAACATCTTTTCGAAAATGGATATGCAGCTAAACAGAAAAATCTGAAATTGAAGATGTTATTTTTTATAATTATATTACATATAAATTGAAACATATAAAGGGAAATTTGTATGAAAAAGAACTACAGAAAACAAAATATCCAAATGTATATTTAATTGAAAAAGTTTTAAAAAAGACAGATAATAAAGATTAGGTTTTGATAATTCACACAATAGTTGCGTAGATAAAGATAAAGTAGTCACAAACTAAAGTCTGCTTCGGCTGACGCTCATTTTATGAAAGTTCAATTTGATGAAGACTAATTATATCATTAATCAATTGTCCTTGTGTATAGTTATTCAAAACATTGAAATAGTTTAGATTACAGCTAATCCTTAAATTTTCTTTCATTTGGTGATACAGATTTATTGAATTAGGATTATAATTCAATCATAACATTTCTACACAATTTGGATTTCTATCTTCAATTTTATATAGTTGTTTCTGTAAATGTTTTAGTTGTGACATAATAGTTATATTCACAAGAATCGTCAAATAATTTTAAAAGAGTAAATGTTGATCATAATTTTTCATTTTTTGTTTTACGAATTACATGTGATAATAAACTATTTATTTCTTCATTTCTTTTACCTATTATTTCTGAAGCAGTATTAACTGTTTCTCTCAAATTTTGAATATGTTCATCTTTCATTTTAATTCTATCATCTTTTAGTTGAATTATTTCTGTGTTTAATTTATTCAATTCTTTTAGTTGGGAAACACAATAATCTGTGTGTTTTACTGAACTTTCTAAAAAGGTTTGATTTTATATTCTCCGTGTCTTCTAATTGATGGTAAAATTTCATGTGTAACCCATGTATCAATTGTTTAGTACTTCTCTTTTTGATTTTAAAATTAAAGAATATAATCCAGATTCATTGATCAAAATAGTTTGTTTATTAATTCTCGATGTGGGCTCCCAAAACACGATGCTGAAAATATTAGCAAAATTTGTTTTCTCTTCTTAATCAATATGTTTTAATTATTGCATAATTTGTGCTTTTGTATTCTAAAATTTGTGCAACATCTTTAGGTTTAAAACATCGATTATTCTGATCATCAATACTCAAGAAAAATTGCTTATTGTTGTAAGTAAGCTTACTTATGATGATATCTACAGTTGGTTCCATTTAGGATAAATATTTATGATTAATTTTGCAAACAATAAATCGTAGTTGAAATTTATAGTTTGTACTTACGATTAAATATAATTGAAATGAAAAAAACTTTATGTATTATATTAATTCTATTTAAATGAAAATACTTCTGTTATTACTGTTTGTGGAAATAATAATAGCTGTACCAGGCTTAGAACTGCAAAAGAGAAAGGTAGTTAAATATTTATTTGATTCTGGTTACTTAGAAATTTCATCAAAAACTGAAATAACTAAAGATATCGATGAAATATTACAAAAATCATTAATGTTATTTAAGCTAACACAAAATCTTGAGGTGATTGGTGATTTAAATGAAGAAACTTTATGTCTTATTAACAAACCTAGATGTGGTGTAAAAGATTCATTTACTAGTTATGGAACTAGTATATTTAAATGGTATAAAAAGAATATAAAATGAGATTATAAAGGAGCAAATAAAAGAGTATTGGGTTTAACACGTGCAGTTTTTAGTTTATGGTAGAAATATAGTGGTATTCAATTTATTCATAAAATCAATGAACCTGATATTTTAGTTATAGGTAAAAGACGAATACATTTATATGAATTTAATGGTGAAAGTTGTCCAAAGGAGTTAGATGGAAAAGGAAATGTGTTAGGTCATGCTTTTTTTCCAAATAGGAATAATGATCCATTAGAAATACATATGGTTAAAGATGAAAACTGGTACTTGGAAATTGATAAAAATACACCAAAATATCAAAAAATCTATTTGAAGTTTTAGTACATGAAGTTCGTTATGCATTAGGTATAGACCATTCAGATGATTTTGAATCAATAATGTATTCTTATTATAATGGTTCACATATCCAATTACCTCAAGATGATATTGATGTTATTCAAAGTTTGTATGGAACAGAAACAAACAGAGCAACGACAACAACAACTACCACTATATCACGGACACCAATTGAACCAAGTTAATTATTATGTGAACTTAAAAAATTTGATCACCTACTGTTTGTAAATCGAATTTTGTATATTTTTAATGATAAATGGGTTTCGATAAGTAAGAATAAACCTAACTAAAAACTCGTTGGTTACCATTTTTAGCACAATATTTAAAATGTAGATGGAATATATCAATGACAAAGTGGTGATATTGTAATATTTGTTGACAATATGTTTTATATGGTAGATTTACACACAAACACATTAATTTCAGGGTATCGAAAGTCAATAACTACTATAGGATTATGTATAAAATTTTTATTGAATAGTACAGTAAACACTTATTCAGGTAGAACATTTTTATTCTTTAACGGATATTTCTATGTAGAAATAGATTAACATACTTTTACATATAAATCACAGGGAACTATAACTAGAGAATTTTCAGGATTACCACCAAAAATGAATTTTACATTTAGATACATAAATGTTTAGCTGTATTTTTTTCAAGGAATGATACATACCATCCATATAGTGAATTTACAAAAAAAGTAGTTAGGGCTGGTATAACTGATTTACCTTTATTTTGTATTGATTGTCATAAAACATCTCCAATAGTTTCTAAAGTAATAAATATATTGAAAGATATGGTACAAAAATTAGAGAAAATTATTTTCTTATAAATGGAGAAGCAAAACAAAATGCAAACTATACTAAAAGAAACTTATGTACTAATTAAGGTATGTGAAAAAATGTTGATTGTTCTATTTGTTTAAGTGGTGAAAATAATATTCTATTTGTTAAAACAAGTTGCAATCATATTTTTCGTAACGAATGTATTAATGAATGGTTAAAGGAAAAAGAAAATTGTCCACTTTGTAGAACTATTGCCAAAACTAAAGTACCAGAAAAATTTGAATTAATTGATATTAATGCTATGTTTGATGCTTTAGATGGAGCAGGATATTGTCGTGCTTATGATGATTATTAGTTTCCTTTCATACAATTCCAATAAATTTTTTTTCTATACAAATGGAGCAAGTTCAACAAGATTGTTCTGTGAAAACTAAATTTTGTAAATATTGTAATTCAGAGAAATCAATTGATAATTTCAGTGTATAAAAGATGGTTACAGAACCATATGTAGACCATGTTGAAATAAATATCATGCAGAAAATTACAATAAATATCGAATTCCTTGTGTATGTGGAAAAAGTTTTGCTAAATATTATTTAAAGTAACATGAACGACGAAATCTAAGAGAGGAAAAATGGATCTACAATGGATAATGATGAAGTTATACTGAAGAAAAAAAGAAATGTAAAATTTGTCACGCGATGTAGGATTTAAATTGTTTTTAAATGAATCCATCACATAAAGGTAAACATAATAGTAATTTAAATAATACTTTATGACTAATTATCTATCCATCTACTAAATAATTATAATTTTATTAATAAAAATAAGTATTTCAAACATAATAAATTTTTTGTAGTAAATTGAAGAGTAAACTTATAGATTGTTAAACTAAATAGTAATAAAATTCTTAGAAAACTAATTGCTAAAATAATCATTGCTTAAAAACTAAATGATAAACGAATTGATTGTTAAACTAAATAGTAAACTATTTGAGTGTTAAACTAAATAATAAACTTATCCTCTTTTTGATTAATTATTTAGTAAATAACAATCCTAATCCATATATTAAATAATTATCATTTTATTCAAAAAAAATTTTTTTTCAAATATAATAAATTTTTTTAATAAATAGAAGAGCAAAATGGAGAGTAACATTGCTGCCTGACTACTAAAATTAATTGTTGCTAGACTTCGTGAATTTTGTAGAGTAAATAATTATCGAGGATATTCAAGAATATGTAAAGCTGATTTAATTTCATTTATTATTAGTAATCATTCAATTATTGTTAGTATCATCCAAATATTGTTACAAAAAATACACTTGTAATAAGTGGAAATAATACATCACAAAAGAATACAAATATTGTTAAAAATAATACATCTAAAATAAGGAAAAATCATAAAAATAATGTAATTGGAGAAGTAAAACTTATGAAAATATTGATAATATTTATTTACCTGCGAAAGATAACACAAATACTGTTAAAAAATTAAAACTTTTCGTAGTGGAAATCTTTGATAAAGTTACCATTTTATGACATTTATGATGTTTTTCTAACTAAGGAAGGTAAACCATTACAAGGAATATTTCCATTTTCTACATATATATTTATAAAACCAAGAGATAGAAAAACAATTACAGATTACTTAGTTGAAAAAGCATTTGCAGACAGATTAAAAATTATAAATTTTGAAAATAGTGTAGATATACTTGGTCTTAACCATTTTTTAAATGCAGTAAAAACAAGAATCTTATAAATTGTTAAAGACTATTTGAAAGTATATCATGCTGTAAAGATAAATTTTGATTTATGTTGTAAAATATCCAAAAAAGGATAAAACAGATGAATTTGGACACCAAACACCAAACAATACTATATTAACAGAAAAAGATTTTAATAAAGCAATTGAAATATGGTAAAAGAAGTATCTGAAAAAAATATTTAATTTTCAAGCAAAGCATCAGGATGGTCACTAAATAGAATTATTGGTTTACAACTAGCAATTAAAAAGAAATTCCACTAAGAGGATCATCCTATATTGATTTGCCAGATAATTTTAAAAATAAAATAGCATGCCTTAATGTGAAAAATGAAGATCAAAAATGTCTTTTGTTGGCTATAAAATCAGCTTTGTAGCCTGTAGATGAAAATGCTGAAAGAATAACAATATAAAAATGTTTGTCTTGATCTAGTTAAAAAACTTGCAAATTATGAATTTCCTGCACTACTTGATCATTTTCCAAGAATAGAGCATATAATTAATTTATCTATTAATGTTTATTTATTTGATGATGAAGATGAAAATTATCAAGTGTATCCATTAAAAATTACAAAATGTAAAAATGATAAACAAGTAAATCTACTTTATTTTAAGAATGATTGTATTTTACATTATTGTTAAATAAAAAACTTGTCTAGTTTTGTATCATACAAATGGCTAAATATACTGAAATAAAATTTATGAGTGATGATATGTTTATTACATATTAATCGGAAAGAAAAATTAGGTAAACATACAGCAAACTGTTTAACTAATAAACCATTAAAAGTTGAAATGCCAGATGAAGGGGAATCTTAATATTTTAAAAATTATCAATTTACACGAAAATTGCCATTTGTAATTGATGCTGATTTTGAAAGTTTTCTTTTGAGGATGGATAATTGTGAGCCAAATGTAGAAACACCATATACAATGAAAAATCAAAGGCATGAATCAAGTAGATTTTGTTATTATATTAAATATATATATGCAAATTATAAAAGATACTGTTGTTTAGAAAGGACCAAATTGTCATAAAAATGTTATAGAATGTATAAACCAATAAGTTGAAGAAATTGGAAGAATATATTCTGAGATCGAAAAAATGAAATCCATATGATTACATAGATTCTTGGAAAAAATTTGAAGAAACACAATTACCAACAAAAGATAAATTTTATAGTGAATTAAGTGATTGTGACATAAGTGATGAAAATGATGAACATGCAAAATTAGTTTGGAAAAAGCTCAATATAAAAATCTTGAGGAATTTCTTGATTTATATCTTAAATCTGATGTATTATTATTAAGTGATGTGTTAGAAATTTTCAGAAAACCATGTATAAATACATATAATCTAGATCCATCTTGGTACTGTACAGCACCAGGTTTATCTTGGGATGAAATGTTAAAAATTTCTGATCAAAAACTTGAATTATTATATGATTGTGATATGCTTTTAATAGTTGAAAAAGGAAAAAGAGGAAGAATTTCTCAATGTTGTAAAAGATGTGTAAAACCAAATAATAAATATTTAAAATATTTTAATAATAAAGTTATATCAAGTAATATAATGTATCTAGATGCAAATAATTGATGTGGTTATGCTATATGACCAATATTTACCATATGTAGAATTTAAATGGTAAGAACCAAATAATTTTAATTGTCCAAAAATAAATGAAATTTCAAACAATTCTGAAAATGGTTATATATTTGAAGTAGATCTAGAATATCGAAAAGAATTACGTGATTTACATAAAGATTTACCACTAGCTCCTGAATGAAAATTTGTTCCAGGTACAGATGAAAGTAAATCAATAACTACTTTAGATAAAAAGTATAATTATGTAGTACACTATAGAAATCTTAAACAATATTTTTCTTTAGGAAAGTAACTTACAAAAGTACATATAGTTTAAAAATTTAAATAAACTAACTGTTTAAAGAAATATATAGATCTAAACACACAGTTAAGAAATAAAGCTAAAAATGATTTTGAACAAGATTTCTAATAATTAATCAATAATTCTGTATTGGGTAAGAAAATGGAAAATAAAGAAATAGACAAAATATAAAATTTGTTTCAAATACTGAAATATGTGATAAACTCGTGGCTAAACCAAACTTTAAATATAGAATATTATTTATTGAAAATCTTGTTGCTATTCATAGGAAAAAAACTAAAATAATATTTAATAAACCTATTTATGTTCGATTAAGTATACTTGATTTATCTAAAGAATTAATGTATGATTTTCATTATAGAGTTATGAAACCTAAATATGGATAAAATATTGAATTATGTTACCAACATACAGATAGTTATATTTATAATATTAAAAACGAAGATATCTATGGAGATATGATATCAATGTTTGATTACTTTGATTCTAGTGATTATCCAACAGATGATATATATATTATTCCACATGTAAACAAGAAAGTTGTTGGTAAAATGTAACATGAATATAACGGGAAAATAACGGAAGAATTTCGTGGTTTAAGAACAAAGATGTATGCTTTTAAAGTTGGTGACAAAATAGAAAAGAAAGCTGAAGGAAATAAAAAATGTGTTGTTAAAAACAAAATAAGTTTAGAAGATTATAAAGATTGTTTGTTTAACAATATAGAACAATATAAAAAATTTAATTTAATTAAAGGTGAAAAACATGAAATATATACAGTTCAAGTAAACAAAAAAGCGCTAAGTCGTCATGATAATAATATATGTGTATTGGAAAATAAAACAGATATGGTGATTACTCAATTAAAAATTATTATAGATAAATCTAACAAAATTTTTCTATTTAATTGTAGACTTTACTCAATAAACTCAATGATGTTAGTGTCTTGAAAGAGATTAAAAAAACAGCTGAACTAGAGATAAATGTTTTATATAATGTTACTGACGGTGAATATTTAATTACTAGATGTGGAGAAAAAATTTGTATGGAGGTTAATAATGATTTTAAAGTTATTTTACCAAATAGTTATTAAAAATTAATTGATCCTTGGGAACTTGAAATAATTAAAAAAGGAAATACGAAACTGAAATATGAAAAAATCAAGAAACTTAATAAGTGAAATAATGAATTTCATGATATAGAGTTCACAATGTAATAAATTTATTTCTGTCAACTGATACATTTTAATTATTTACTTATGTTCTCAATATGATTTTTTACAAATAATTTACTTTGTTAACGAATTTATTTTATTTATTTTATTACATTCACCTATGGGAAATGTATATAAAATAAATGATCTTTTTTTTGCCATTATTATATTACTTTATTATATTATATTATCATTAGGTAAGAGGGATAGTAGGATGTTTTTGTATGTTCTGGATAATTAGATGAATTCTATAAAAAATAAAAAGTGCGAGTGTGAAAGAGCAATTTTTTATTTTTTAAAAAATTGAACTAGTGAACCAGAACTTACAAAAACATCCTACTAACCCTGAAAGCTTTTTAACAAACATTCGATATGCGAACGATGACTGATCCAGCAGACGTCAATATGGTAATCGAATTCTTGCCATACCCGTCCCAGTATGGCATCGTCGACTGTGGCAGTCACTTCCCATGATGTTGGTCTTTGTCAGAAACAAGCAACACGTCATAGAGAATTTGTTGGGCCAGTGGTAAATGGCCTTCCTTGTTGGTGACTTCTTACCATACTTGGTTCTAAACATCTGTTGAACAGCTGTAGCACACTTGTTTTTGCCAAACTCCAACACACAGAAGTCTCACTTTGCACCTGAACTCGACTTGTTTGCGTGTGGAGGTATACATGAAAATAAAAAAGAACCATTCAGGATTTCTCTTCAAATTGACATATGTATGATATCTGTACAATGTTTGGGTATTTTTGTTTGTTGACAATGGTGCTGCTGCTGTCTTGTATTTTTTTTACATCACTGCGGCTTGTTACTGCGGCAGAACACGCTAACAAAAATTCTTTCTAGCTCACTCTGGGTATACTGTCCCTTTACTTTTCATATGTTTAGCGCTAAAATGATGGCAAGTGATTTAAGAAACATGACATTACCACCGGCACTAAAGATATGCACTGTGCATGAAATTGCAGATTTATTAATACTAGAGCGCATAACAAAAGGGATGCATAACACTGCGGCCACAAAACAACACAAATGGAAGACAAAATTCCATGTATTATGAATGAGTAGGTGACATAAATTTAAGAGCTACTAGGCGTTAGCAAATTAAATAGCGCTGTTTGCTGTATGTAGAATGGATCAAGTGATTTTAAAAATTAATTTTACCTTAAACCACACAAATCTATTTAAAATCCACCATAATTCACACCAGCCAGTAGATACAAAATCTGCACACTAGACAGGTACTCAAAACCACCAAATTTAATGGGAAAAATCACTAACTTCACAATACTGATCCAGAGTCCAGTCCACAGCCACCCACACCACACCGACCGAAAGATCAACGAAATCAACCCAATAAAATATCACAAACTAGACCAATCGTGTTTGTATGAGTTTCATTAAGTGCATACAACATAATCAGGAAGATGTACTTGCTGAACGTTGAGTCGACACTGATAAGTCGCCGACATTGTTGCCAGGTAATACTGATTCATTTTCGCTCGATTCTACTACCTCTTCTTTCTTCCTCTTCAGTAAATAAAGGAAGGAAGATCTCCTTGTCTATGTTTCGATGTCATTTTTTTGAAACTGTGACAAATACTATCAAATCTTGCCTTGACTACAATTAAAAACCACCCAAACACTCACATACGGGAGGACGACGGCTCAATCCCTCGTCCAGCCATCCTGATTTAGGTTTCACGTGATTACCCTAAATCGCTTCAGGCAAATGCCAGGATGGTTCCTTTGAAAGGGCATGGCCAACGTCCTTCCCCATCCTTCCCTAATCTGATGAGACCGATGACCTCACACTTTGGTCTCTTCCCCTGAAATCAACCCAATCCCAACCCACTTGTACAGCGCATTCTATTGTGTCTGATTCAACAAACCATACAATGCCCAATGTGTACAGCAGCGCTGCACGCGCACTCGCAAGCTGCACACTCGTATCGGGGGGTGGGTGGCGGTGGCAGTTGTATGTGTATGTAGCTGAATTCTGAATGGGTGGCGTGCAATTTAAAAACCAGTCACATAAGCACCTGCTCAGAGAAATGTATAATTTGAAAACTTACTACACCTACTTAAAATGGATTACTTGACAAGCGATGTAAATTTTAGGTAGTATAGTACTAAGACTGTAGGATAATATCAAGTCTAATTTGAGATTTGTCATGGCTGAGCCCAGATGCTTTTTTGGGGGTGGGGCTTGAGTCTCTATGCGCCCCCCCCCGCCCCCCTCCCACCAAAGAATCCGCTACTGGGTGTGTACAGCAATATGGACCTGTATGGTGGTACAACATGCAATGTGTGGTTTTCATGAAAAATAAAAACAGTGGAAAAGATGTTTGTGTTGATCTCTATACCAATTTTCTGTACAGGTTCCAGAACACTCGGAACCGAGGTGATGCAAAACTTTTTTTGATGTGTGTAGCTTGCTTTATTCAGTAACGAAAAGACGGAAACAGTTTTGTGTTTCACAGGAAAGTTGTGTACCGGTAACTACCAACTTTTGTCGGTCTTGTAACGAAACATCTCATTGCTGTTTCTTTTATAACACCATCTGATTCACTGATTCAAGTATAGATTTGTGAACCTGACCAGCTAAGAAATCAGAAGTCTAACAGGAACAAAATTGTGTCAAACTTACTCCCTGTAGGAGAAATTACAATGAATCGACTAGCTTTGGATCCCGTTTGCTTTGTCCGTGCTAGATAATGTTCCATGCCGCACTGCAATTTATTCCGCTAGCCACATCTGCGGCAGGAAGACGAAACATTCTTCTCGCAAAATGAGATAGTTTGAGAAAGACGCTACAGTTATGCTCTCATCTCTCAACTAGCTCTTCGTCGTCGTCGCCACTATCCATTCGGGTTAAATACAAGTCAACCTCGTCGCTAGAATGAGCATGACTTGGCCCATAGTCACTCGGAAAACAGAAACTTAATTTTTACGCTGCTGAGCGCGGCTGGCCTCTCAACGGCCCTAAAAAAGTATTTATTGATGCCACAAAAATATAGTGAGATATTACTGCGATGTTATAATTTTGTTCTGGCTTATCAGGAACCGATCACGTCACATATTTTATGCATAGTACTTAATGTCTCATCTTTATCAAAAACAGACACCTCCAATAACAGGGAGGGCGATCACAAATGTTACGATTTCTGTGCAATGTCCGACTTTCGACCTTCTCATCTTTGAGACGGAGGCAATGAGCTTTGAGTACTCATAGTATCTATAGTTACGAGACGATAATACGACAGTTCTACTGTACTGCGAAGATACCGGCGATAGTGAAACCGGCGTTTTGGAATCAAGCACAGTTTTCATTTGCTGGACATTAAATTGTATCAAACAAGAAAACCGAGTCTACAGTAATTTAAACTTACCTCTGTACTCCAGGCCCTGTGTCACAATAACTTTTCTTCTTAACCATCTAGTATTACATTACAACACTTTCAAATCTACTACTATACATCGATGAGGGGTGCTAACCTCATCGACATGCATGCGTCTGGAGAAATCTTGTGCACTAGGATGGGTGCGGACTCGGCAAGCTCCATTCGTTCACAAGACATGGAATGTAGCGGTGTAGTTCTGGTCAGTTGTAGATTAAATCGGTAACTGCGAGGCAGGTTGGTCAAAGACGGTGCAAAGAGGTCTTTCAGTCTCTATCCTAAGACTGCGAGAATACCCTGTGACTCCCGTCCATATAGAGACAGATTGTAAATTATGCACTGTGCTCGAGGTGCTAGAAATATGTAGATCACTGTCTGGTATACTTTGATGATGTATATGTTCAAGAATTAACAATGAATAGACCTACTGCACAGCCATCTATAGACAATCGCAATGATACTCGCAAAGTAGAGAAGGGGTGGTTTAGCGATGATACTGAAATTGGGAAACATGCTGACACATCATTGGTTACTGTTGAAATTTCTGTATAACTACTAAAATTGTTCACACTATCAGCCGTGACACTTATTATTATAGCACATCGGCGGTGTCTTTTCCATCCCATCCATCCACTGGTACGCTGTTGGTTGCCACATAATGATTGTCTGACATCGCTTGTTTGAGATGGAGAAAGATATTTGGCGGAGGGGCAACGCCTTCTGTGGATGGCTAGCACCGAACAGTGATGGCGTACATGACTACAATATGAGGAGTCAATCGAAATGGAACACAGAGTCATCAGCTATCCCATCTCTGTGGCCTATGAGTTTAAATGTAGAGATCGTCAATCACCTTCAGACAGCAGTTTGGAAACGCTCCACAACGCCACCAAACTCTTTCAGTTTCCTTACGTTGTAACTGTCTTTTATTTAAAATCATCCACTGTGTGTGGTGTGTCATGGTGGCAGCAGCAACAGCATGATTTACACTGTGTGACATCGAGTTTTCTGTGAGAGGCAATGGATCAGAACTTGTTAATGTCACAGTTAATGACACAGACCTCAAGATCGTGAGGAAAAAACAAAATTTATGACAGCGTTCAAAGTGTGTTACAGCAGAAAAAAAAATGTTTCAAACAGTGACACAGGGTAACAGGGAGCGTCTCTTGCGACTTATGGTATAGTTTGTGGGATATGGTCCTCATCTTACAGTACAGGTGACGCAACTTTACACTGGTCTGTGCAATGGATCAATACCTGCATATTTAATAGGATCGTCACATGTGCTCGATGCCGGTACACAGACAGTATTTGTTTTCGATATATGGGAGGAGAGAGATGCGGTAAATGTCTTATCGAGTTCTCTATCGGATGAAGTTAGTGGAGCTTTTAAAGTTCATAATTTTTCTCTCTTGGGTGGTACAGAATAACAAAGATAGCATTTTGGGGTGATGGATGTGAATGGGCCCTGAGGAATGTGGATCTGCTTGAGATTGCAGTACCTGTATGTAGTTTGGGGACGCACCACAATGCATTAGCAAAATCTTAGTCCTTCTCCTAGTTCCCATCTTTTATACTACCTCATTTTGCAGGAGCAGGCTTCGTTTGGCGCTGACCTTACACATCATACACTGTTGGTGGAGCTATGACAACATCTCCCATTTCCACTGAATGCTCAAGACACAGTTCTGTTGCACTAACTCAGGTCACTCTTTTTCTACACAGTTTGCAGAAGGTGGTAGATATAGCCCTCTCTGACTTCTGCTCTACTCTGTCTTAAACTGGAACAATCACATGTACAAAGCTGCAGAAATGGCAGCATTTGCAAGAGGCATATTGTAGCAGATAGCTTTGGAAAAGATGACTCCTTTCGAGACATGAGAGTGCCAGAAATATGATTAACTAGTGGCTGTAATAATTAAAAGACTTCTCCATCAGATACAATGCAGGTATGTGGTTGAATGGAAACACTTTATTCCAAATCATAGACATCATTTCTATCGGAAAGTGTAGCACTAGAGATCTGAAAAACTAGTTTACATTTCTTACGACCTGAATAAGCTCACCATCTCCTGTTTGTGATCCTTCTCAATCACTCATCGCCTATTCTCAGCGGATATATCACCAAACCCTTTGACGTGGCATCGAGACAGAATGCATTTCAAATACTGGAGAAATATCTAGCGGCAGCATGAGGGAGTTGCAACTACCGATTTCATACCATGTACCTTAGTTGAATCACTTTCTAAATTTGATAATTTTGTTACGAAGTTGCACTGTTGGCGACGTGTAACCGCACTGTTGGTCTCGTAATACACACTCTGGCGATCACAGTCTATATTTAGTGGCGCGGTATTTGTCTGGAAAAACCACTTCATTTGGAGGTAATGCAATACCTCGATTTTACCTTTTAACATGGTTACTTGAGAGCACCTGTAGAAACAAGACCGCTTGTGATGGTAACATACAGTAGTTGTTGCGATCGTTTTTTTAACATCTTGCTATTTGTAAGATGATGATTACGGTACTCTTTCTAAGACACAGTGGTACCACTCGCAAGAAAAACTTATGAGACATATCCACTCATGGCTGATTTTCGATCAGTATTAATTCGTACCGCCAGCAGTCAGTTATTGGTGAAGTGTTATACTTAGTAGTAGGGGATGCGTAATAGATTCGCCTTGAGCATCAGGCTTATAAAGTATGTGTGTGTGTTCCGATATGTGCAAAGGAAGTAACTATGTCCAGTCGTAAGGAAGGTACAGATGTGATGTGGAATACTGTGATCGAAAAGGGAAAAGTATGTTAACTCATAATAATGGTACAGATATTCCTATTTCCAGGGCCAGCCATCAGCAGGGTGTATTTCTGATACTTCGCTCATTATCGAAAGTCGTTTAATTGAGACCGCGATCGTAATATTTAATTGTAAGAATAGTGATCAAACATGCATGTGGCTGGTTTCCTAGGATGATTGTGTTTCGGGGTTCTTGACGCGCAGCGGTGATGGCTTGTGGCGGGAATGATTCACATTTCCCATTAACTTGCAGGAGCTGTCCGAATGGAAAGGCCTGTTGGGCTGCTGGAATGTAGCTGACTTAACCATGCCATCACCTAGACGGCCGAATAGCGAACTAATACTTAGTATGTGTTGGGGAGTCTTCATGATAGCGTGGAAATTTGAGAAGGTCAATATGGACGCGTGCTTGTGCTGGACCATTATTCGCTCCCACGTAAATTGTCTGGTTGACTGCTTCTTCACATTTCCCGTCTTTATGTGACTGAGAGAACATCGATTATGGTGTGAGCATCTAGCAGGCGAAAAACGGGTGGAAGACACGTTTGCTGGTTCTCTAGACATGAGAAACACCTTAGTTGACTTTGTATATCATAAGGATGACTTGGAATCTGTTATATCAGTGACATCGATATTCGCAAGTGGAAATACCTGTTTTCTCTCATTTTTTTCAGGTTTCACATAAAGGTCTTCACAGATCAGATAGTTTCTAGTTACTCAGTGGTTTACGGTATGATCCACCTCGCTAAAGTTTCGAGTTTCCAGAGAAATAACTTACAGTCTATATCCTTGAAATTATACTGCGCAAGCGATACTGCTAAGCAATCAATATTGCTATGTGGTTGATATCGAGAAGCATCGCGAAAATAGTATGTTATTCTGTCAAACCATGTGAAATTCCATATGTCCTTGTAATCCCAGGGTCTGGAGATGGGTCTAGAAAGCAATCAAGCATGAAAGCAGGTCGGGGCCAGAAACAGGAATGCCTTCATGTCGAGAGGAACCGACTCCAACTTTGTACAACAGTTCAGAGAGTGACTTTGGTCCACTGAGGGCGCTCTGGTCATGCTTTGGGGGTGGATAACTTGTGACCGTTGGCTTCCATGAACGACCACCAGATCTTGCAGGAAATGTCTAGTGCTGTGAGGAGTATACCTATGGTGTACGTGCTTAAGCTGTCAGTCTTTACGGTATATGTACAAGTGTCTGGCAGTAGATAGCTATATGTATGATGCAAAAGGGGCGATTTTGTATGGCGCAGGATACGAATTGTATGTTTACTGCATGGCCACAGGACACTGTGATATACACTCCTGGAAATGGAAAAAAGAACACATTGACACCGGTGTGTCAGACCCACCATACTTGCTCCGGACACTGCGAGAGGGCTGTACAAGCAATGATCACACGCACGGCACAGCGGACACACCAGGAACCGCGGTGTTGGCCGTCGAATGGCGCTAGCTGTGCAGCATTTGTGCACCGCCGCCGTCAGTGTCAGCCAGTTTGCCGTGGCATACGGAGCTCCATCGCAGTCTTTAACACTGGTAGCATGCCGCGACAGCGTGGACGTGAACCGTATGTGCAGTTGACGGACTTTGAGCGAGGGCGTACAGTGGGCATGCGGGAGGCCGGGTGGACGTACCGCCGAATTGCTCAACACGTGGGGCGTGAGGTCTCCACAGTACATCGATGTTGTCGCCAGTGGTCGGCGGAAGGTGCACGTGCCCGTCGACCTGGGACCGGACCGCAGCGACGCACAGATGCACGCCAAGACCGTAGGATCCTACGCATTGCCGTAGGGGACCGCACCGCCATTTCCCAGCAAATTAGGGACACTGTTGCTCCTGGGCTATCGGCGAGGACCATTCGCAACCGTCTCCATGAAGCTGGGCTATGGTCCCGCACACCGTTAGGCCGTCTTCCGCTCACGCCCCAACATCGTGCAGCCCACCTCCAGTGGTGTCGCAACAGGCGTGAATGGAGGGACGAATGGAGACGTGTCGTCTTCAGCGATGAGAGTCGCTTCTGCCTTGGTGCCAATGATGGTCGTATGCGTGTTTGGCGCCGTGCAGGAGAGCGCCACAATCAGGACTGCATACGACCGAGGCACACAGGGCCAACACCCGGCATCGTGGTGTGGGGAGCGATCTCCTACACTGGCCGTACACCACTGGTGATCGTCGAGGGGACACTGAATAGTGCACGGTACATCCAAACCGTCATCGAACCCATCGTTCTACCATTCCTAGACCGGCAAGGGAACTTGCTGTTCCAACAGGACAATGCACGTCCGCATGTATCCCGTGCCACCCAACGTGCTCTAGAAGGTGTAAGTCAACTACCCTGGCCAGCAAGATCTCCGGATCTGTCCCCCATTGAGCATGTTTGGGACTGGATGAAGCATCGTCTCACGCGGTCTGCATGTCCAGCACGAACGCTGGTCCAACTGAGGCGCCAGGTGGAAATGGCATGGCAAGCCGTTCCACAGGACTACATCTAGCATCTCTACGATCGTCTCCATGGGAGAATAGCAGCCTGCATTGCTGCGAAAGGTGGATATACACTGTACTAGTGCCGACATTGTGCATGCTCTGTTGCCTGTGTCTATGTGCCTGTGGTTCTGTCAGTGTGATCAATGAATTCACGGTGTTCTTATTTCAATTTCCAGGAGTGTATTTCCGGGTTGGAGATCGGTTTCACCCTATAATATTCAAGCTTCCGTCCTCAGTGACAGAGAAGTGTAATTGAGCAAGAGTCTTTCCATATTTGACGATCTGTAGGCTACTTCTGCAGGGTTTAACTGTCAGTGCAATATGGCGGTCTGTACAATGAAAGTCTTGTCTGTAGAAAGAAAAAGGTGGACAGTGCTTCCACACCAGCAGCATCAGTAATTTAGCGGGTAAATTCAGTAAGAGCCAATCATAATGCTCCATTCATTTGTAAGACATCGTTTGTGCTGGGACACAGGAGCATTTACATAGCAGTGTGAACGTTTGCATTTCAGAGATGTTTGTTGAAAGCAGGACTTAACGATTACCAGGAAGGGTAACACACGATGGACAGGGCGCCACATTCAGCGTTATTCTGGGCTATTATCATAATATTAATCAGTCTTATCAGAAACTTTAAGCCATTTACAAAAACATGTCATTTTGGTTTTCTGTTTGTATAGCTCAGTTAAAATGACATAAAAATCAACAAATACTAACTTCTAACTAAACTTTTTTTTATATTTTGTACAGAATTGGAGCATAAAATCAAATGAAAATTATAAAACAGAGAAAACTAACAAGACAAAAAAGACAAGATACCACATTATGTGCCTACAAAATCATTCGTTTCTTTTGCCTACACAGGATAAACAAAAATTGATTGACTTTGAATGAAGCTTACAAATACATTGTTTGCAAGTGTTACATGTTAGAGAGCTCTTTTTATCTTTCGATCTTGGGCAAATATAACACCTTCGCTTTTAAGAAGCACTAGGACCAGGCTCATCTGCATTACGTGTTGAAAACCTTTGTTTTATGCCAACCAATTTGCACATCATTTCCCGTACATCTTTGGCCAGCTTTGGGTTATTTTATAATCTCCTGCAAACGTATGGCTTTACAAGTCTCATTGCAGTGGACTTTATGTATTCTCTTCCGCTGACTTTTTTATTTGGGTTAAAACTGACCCAAAGAACATGTCCGTTAGCAAGATAAATATTGAGCATTGCAGCAAAGATTGCGTTCGGCCATCTATAATTACAGGTTTCCTCGATTGTTGATTTACAGACACTTCATGATGCATGGAAGATAGTAAAACTACACTTTTATACGTCTTTGGAACGAATGACACCAAGGTCTTGTCCCGAACAACTCCAAATAATGATGATTCAGTGGGTCTTCTTTTATCAGGCAAAAACTGAGGAGGAATTTCTTGTTTGTTTTTTCGTACAGTACCCACGTATGTTAGTCCTCGTTTCAATAAATCGTCTACCAACTCAACAGATGTAAACCAACTGTCTGCAGTGATATTCCTATTAGTTCCATAAAATGGCTCTGCAAGTTCTAGCACATCCTGTGCTGGCGCTGCGAAAGGGATATTTCTTCGGGTAAGCGGTTTTCCAGAGAATATAAACGCATTACATATGTAATGAGTTTGGCATTGCAAATACACTGCATTTTCAGACCATATTTTCCAGGTTTATTTTTGATAAACATTCTGAATGAGTACCTTCCTCTAAATTTTACCAACATTTCATCAACACACAAATATTCTGAACAAGAATAGTTCACGCTACAATTGCTAATAAACTTTTCAAAAATTCTTCGTATCAAAGCCAGTTTATCTGTAGATTTTCTTTCTTCTCGTGTGCTGGTGTCATCAAAGGTTACATTGAAATGAATGAATAAAAATTTGTTTATCCCCTTTAAACCTCGAAAAATGTCTCTTCCAGTAAGATCAGTCGCCCATAGTGATCTTACATTTTCATTATTTAACTTGAATATCGTCGTAAACAGAAGTAATCCAAGGTAACTTCGTAACTCACAGCAATCAATGTTGTTGGCATAATACGGCCGTAATATTGGAGGTGAATATTTGTTCTCAAGTTTTTTGTTGGTACAGTGCACGATAGTCTCAATCACATCAACGGTAAATAATAGTTCCCAACTCTCTACAGGCGACATTTCACGTTTACAAGCAGCAGGTCCTTTCAGACCCGCGCGTTCTCGTACAATATTGTGCTGTCGTACACGAGATGAATGTGGGGCAGATAGACTCCATTTGAATCTGTTCTTACGGTAAAAATAGTTCCCTGAGCTTTCTTCGTCTTCTTCACTAGAAGAAGAGCCTTCACTTAGCTCCATCTCTGAACCAAAAAGGTGTTCACTGTGTATCGAATCATGATCACAGATGTCATCAACATCTTCGTCTGGGTAATTTAGTTCTGTCTCTTCACCTTCTGAGTCAGTGCTTTCTTCCAACAGCCGTGCAATATCCTCATCACAAAGAAAGCGAGCCATTGTTGTAAATATACTGAAATAAGAAGAAATTACTGTATCAGCATATTGTAAATAAATACTACGTAAAAGCATGTGTGGAGTCTACAGGAACCCCAACAATGAAAAACAAGCACTTACTGTTGCAAGAGTGCGGCGCATGTCCACCTATTGGAAGCGTCAGCGGCACACAGAATACCTACAACGACGAGTCTGTAGTGCGCCAACAATGGAAATTCTAAACCAAAAATGTAGTGTGGGGTCTGCTGAGATCCCACCCATGCAGTTAAGGGTTAAGAATGGATCTAATGCATCAGCATACTCCGAAAGGAACCTAATTGGTATACAGTCTGGACCAGAAGACTTGCTTTTATTGAGTGGTTAAGTTGCTTCACTACTCCGATGATATTTACTTCTACGTTACTCATGTTGGCAGCTGTTCTCAATACGAATTCTGAAACATTTACTTCGTCTTCTTTTGTGAATGCATTTCGGAAGGCTGTGTTTAGTAACTCTACTTTGGCAGCACTGTCTTCGATAGTATCTCCATTGCTATCGCGCAGAAAAGGCATTGACTGTTTCTTGCCGCTATCATACTTCACATACGATTAGAATCTCTTTGGATTTTCTGCCAAGTTTCGAGACAAAGTTTCGTTGTGGAAACTGTTATAAGCATCTCGCATTGAAGTCCGCACTAAATTTCGAGCTTCTGTAAAGGATCGCCAATCTTGGGGATTTTGAGTCTGTTTAACTTTGGGATGTCTGTGGGTTCTAACCCGTTTTGTATACCAAGGAGGGCCAACTCTGTCGATGGTTAATTTATTTGGTATAAATCTCTCAATTGCTGCCTATTCTATTTCTTTGAATTCAAGCCACATCTGGTCTACACTTACATTATTAATTTGGAAGGAGTGGAGGTTGTCTCTCAGGAAGGTGTCATGTGAATTTTTATCTGCTTTTTTGAATAGGTATATTTTTCGCTTATTTTTGGAGGAGTGTCAGAAGTTCCATGCGGCTACTCACGAATGATGCTGTAGTGTAAAGAGAAGTTGCAGCATTAGAAAATTGCAGCGAAATGCAGGATGATCTGCAGCGGATAGGCACTTGGTGCAGGGAATGACAACTGATCCTTAACATAGACAGATTTAATGTATTGTGAATACATAGAAAGAAGGATCCTTTATTGTATGATTATATGATAGCGGAACAAACACTAGTAGCAGTTACTATTGTAAAATATCTGGGAGTACGCGTACGGAACGATTTGAAGTGGAATGATCATATAAAATTAATTGTTGGTAAGGTAGGTGCCAGGTTGAGATTCATTGGGAGAGTCCTTAAGAAATG
This sequence comes from Schistocerca serialis cubense, assembly GCF_023864345.2. Taxonomy (NCBI): domain Eukaryota; kingdom Metazoa; phylum Arthropoda; class Insecta; order Orthoptera; family Acrididae; genus Schistocerca; species Schistocerca serialis. Next base: position 111,739,309 of record NC_064640.1, on the reverse strand, counting down.
TGGTCCATCAACAAAGGAGCTGGCTTACAAAACACTCGTTCGACCTATACTTGAGTATTGCTCAACAGTGTGGGACCTGTACCAGGTCGGGTTGACACAGGAGACAGAGAAGATCCAAAGAAGAGCGGCGCATTTCGTCACAGGATTATTTGGTAAGTGTGACAGCGTTATGGAGATGTTTAGCAAACTCAAGTGGCAGACTCTGCAAGAGAGGCACTCTGCATCGCGGTGTAGCCTGCTGCCCAGGTTTCGAGAGGATGCGTTTCTGGATGAGGTATCGAATATATTGCTTCCCCCTACTTATACCTCCCGAGGAGATCACGAATGTAAAATTAGAGACATACGAGCGCGCACGGTGGCTTTCTGGCAGTCGTTCTTCCCGTGAACCATACGCTACTGGAACAGGAAAGGGAGGTAATGACATAAAGTGCCCTCCACCACACACCGTTGGGCAGCTTGCGGAGTATAAATGTAGATGTATGCACACGAAGTGCACATTGGTTTTCCTCATTGACTTCCTCATATTTTCATTGCCCAACAGTTGGCAGCACATACAGATTATGAAAACGTTGAATCAAAAGTGTACCTCAGATTTACATTGGGAAAAAATACTTCCGTTGCACCTAAGACACTAAAAGTTAATGTACACAGTTGTAGCCAGAGTGTCTAAAGGGTTAAAGCACTGAGATGTGTCAGTGCTATGCCTAATAGTTGGCGTTAATTACCACTTCTGTGACTAAACATGGAATGGCTTCCATACAGGAATACGCCAGGTGTGATTTAACCAGAATTCTGGATACCATACTATTCGTAAATGTAAGGCACACATTCCGGAACACCAGGATATCTTTCCAGATAAGTCACATTGACCCACACAGCTTCTTTGGTTCTGTACCTGATGTCCACTTTCTGAGGTTGTAACTGTTTAACGTAGTCATTCAGCTCTATTTTGAAGCTAGTTTGTTTCTACACACTTCGAGTTTGATAAATTTTCTCATTAGTTCTTTGACTGGAGAGAAGTCTAGAGGAAAGCAGTTAAGGGGTCATGTGACTGAAATTTAGTCAGAAATGACTCAATTTGAGTAAGCACAGTCTAAAATAGGCGAGATGAGCTATCAGCGTCTTGTCCCTCAAATAATCACGCACTACTCGATAAGCAAGACTGTTAGAAATTCCAGTAGCGACCTTACGTTTTGGTTTTACCTACTTCTGTTCCTTCTCTGCTCTTTCTACTCCCTTTACACATTTTAAACAGCAGTTAATACTAGCTGAGCACAGACTGACACCAGTTTATTGTTCACCTACCAAACAGCACAAAACAGAGGTGCCTGTAATATTGTTGAAATCAGCTTCACCTACCAACAGCACAAAACTTCCGTGGGAAAACAGAGGTTCTTGTAATATTGTTGAAATCAGCTTGGGGGGAGATGATGGCAGTAGTAGGGCAACAAGGGCATCTGTTAGTGCAGGATGCCTACATTCAGCTTATTGTTCTGCTAGTGGATTATGATCCTCTGGGGATAATATGTCCTCCTGAGAAACTCTCCCCCCCCCCACCTCTCCCCCCTCCTCCCAACCCCTCAGGAAACCACCAACCCTCCCCCCTCTGCTTCACTGATGCAGATACACTTTCAAGCCTGAGTTATTCGAATAGCCTCCTCCCACTCTTATCAATTTGATTGGCTACTTAATTAAATTGATCAATTAATTAACCCCTAACCCTCTGGTAAACCCCCAAACCCTCCCTCCCATGCCCCCCACCCATACCAGGAAATTGGTGGCTCTGTGCTGGAGAAGAAGGATCTCACAACAGGAGATTCAGTTACATAGCAGAAGGTATATTGTTTGTTTATAAAAAATTCAGTTTCCAGTGGTTGGATCTCTCTTGCTCATCATTCTCTGCTGTTTGGGAAGATGCAGGTCTTGTCAAATACATCGAAAAGAAGTAATTACATCGACTGCTTGTATTTATCCCGATCGCATACGGAATACAGGAATGCTGTCACGAAACAGTCATCACACGTAAATATTCTGTTAAAAATCTTTTGGTTGTGAAGCACGCATTGTCCACTGGCCCATACAGAATGCCACTCGTGTAGGCTGCCCAGAGTCGGGGTGTACCGGGGCCCCTGCGGAGAGGCGTGCCTGTCAGTGGTCATGCCACGCGCTCGTGGCCAAGAGGTGTCTGCTCGGGCCCCGCGACTGACAGACCAAATGTCAGACGCTAAACCCCACAAAAAAGCATCAGATGGCGGCATCACTTTGATACTTGATACCCGAGAAATTCCTGTCGAAAAACGTGCTCTCTTTCTCCTCCTGTAGTGTCCCACTGTCAGGCCTGCAAACGCTGCTGGTCACAGTTAGACTGAACAGCAAATAAAGCAGTATTTACCCAGTAAACGCCCGTGGAATACCAATGCATCGAGAACTCCTTCTGAGGCAAATGCCTGACTGAGAATGGATTCCACCATGGGCTCTAAGCTGCTGTCTGTGCTAGAGAGGAAGGACCTCATGGGTGGAAATTCAATGATATAGCATCGGATACACCAGTTATTTACAAAATTCAATTTGCAGGGGCTGGATCTCACTTTTATTTGGTAGGGAAAGCTCGCATCCAGCAACTACAAGTGCTAATTACGTAATTACGCTGCTGCAGATGGGAGGTGTCGTCGTATTGGAGAATTTTCATGGTGCGTTCATCTTGACATGCAGAGATCGACTGAGCTAGTGCACAGTGCCACCACCAGAGGACTACCCACCCTCCCTACCCCTCATCCCCTCCCTCCCCACCTGTCCCAGAAAAAATTGGTAGGAAAAACACACACACTATGTTGGAGAGGAAGGATGTCATGACACGAAATTCAAATGAAAGTCAATAATATATTGATACATATTTTTTATTTAATCAGTTTGTGGGAGACAGACAGGGTTCCCCTACTTGAGTAGACATCATGACTGCATCCGACCACCCTTGCTCCCCATGACATAATAACAGTAATCACCAGTGAAAGGAATGAACTGTGGTCTAGTAGCCACTGGTTGGGATCTCGTGTGTGTGTGTGTGTGTGTGTGTGTGTGTGTGTGTGTGTGTGTGTGTGTGTGTGTGTGTGTCAGGACGCTGTCACGAAGGTCAAAACAGCCCAATGTCCTGATTACAGATCACGTTAATAAATACCGCTGACAGGGACCAGATATTGGCCTCCTTTGATCTCGCAGCCCTCGTACAAGGCATCAAGTGGCAGCAGTCTGTTGACAGGAAAATTTCTGACTCACTACTTGTCTCTGTCTCTCTCAAGACGTCGCTCCCTGTTTGTCTGTGTGAACCAATGTCTCGAAACACGAAGATGGATGTTTTCATCTCTCCTCACAATACAGTGTACCCATTGGCTAGTGCTGGACACAAAGGAAAAGCTGATGCAATGGACATTGCATGCTTCGCGATTGAAAGATTTTTAACAGCGTAATTACGTGTGATGACTGTTTCATGATGGTATTCCTTGCGCAATAGGGATAAAAAATTCGATCGATTTAATTACTGCTTTTTGATGTACTTGACAAGACCTGCATCTTCCCAAACTGCACAGAATGATGAGCAGAGCAAGAGAGGTCCAACCCTTGCAAACTGAATTTTTTATAAATAAACAATATACTTTCTGCTTTGTAACTGAATATCCTATCATGAGATCCTTCCTCTCCAGGATAGAGCCAGCAATCTCCAGGCACTGGAGCGGGAGAGGGGAGGGGAGGGTTGGGGTTTACTAGAGGGTTAGGAGTTAATTAATTGATCAATTTAATTAAGTAGCCAATCAAATTGATAGAATGGGAGGGGGTTATTTGAATAACTCAGGCCTGAAAGTGTTCCTGTATCAGTGAAGTGAAGGATTTGTGGTTTCCTCAGGGACTGGGTTAAGGGGTAGGAGTGGGAAGTTTCTCAGAAGGACAGATCATCCCCAGGGGATCATAATCCACTAGCACAACAATAGGTTAAGAACCTGTCAATCAAAAGAGAACTCTAGGTTTGCACACCGAAAGTATACTTACCCCTGAATGTAGGCAACCCGCACTAACAAAACGCCCTGATGCCCCTGTTGCGTTACTACTAACGCTTTAAATAGAGTATATAAAACTCTCAGAAACTGAACAGTATTGCAACAAACGCTAGTGCATTCTGCCTTAAAGTTACCATGCACTTTATGTGAGCCGCTTGTCCCTAAGTCCAAAACCACAGAACTCTCTGGATTAGCCTTGACTTTGAGCTTGGCTTTCAGCTGTCTTAGGAATGATTTGTTAAGCCTGGGGTCATCGATGGGTACCTGATCTACTTGCCTTTTCAGATTTACCTTAGAATGGGATGCACCTACCTCAAATCCTTTAACTAAATCTTTTGCAGCATTTGTTTTTCAAACACACTGCTCAAAACTTTGTACAACGTGCTTTTCCAAAAGCATACAAACAGATCAAACTCAGTCACTACCATGTTTCACAAAGACACAACACACTGAGGTGACAAAAGTCATAGGCTAGCGATGGGCACATATACATATGGCGGTAGTATCACGTAGACAAGGAATAAAAGGATAGTGCATTGGCAGAGCTGTCATCTGTACACTTGTGATTCATGTGTTTTCCAGTGTGATTATTGCTGCATGATGGTAATTAACAGACTTTGAATGCAGAAAGATGGAGCTAGACACATGGGACATTCCATTTCGGAAATCGTTAGAGAATTCAATGTTCCAAGACCCACAGCGTCAAGAGAGTGCTAAGAGCACTAAATTTCAGACATTACCTCTCACCAAGGGTGATGCAGTGGCAGATGGCTTTCACTTAACGGCCTACAGCAATAGCCTCTGCAAAGATTTGTCAGTGCTAACAGACAAGCAACACTGTGAAATAACTGCAGAAATCAATGTAGGACGTTCAACAGACGTACACACTAGGTCACTGGGGCGAAATTTGGTGTTAATGGGCTATGGTAGCAGACGAACAAAGAGAGTGCCTTTGCTAACAGGACTGCATTACCTGCAGCACCTCTCATGGGCTCATGACATCGATTGGACACTACATGACTGGAAAACGGTGGCCTGGTCAGATGAGTCCCAATTTTGGTTGGTAGGAGCTGATGGTAGGGTTCGACACCACTGAGTCATAGACCCAGGTTGTCAACAGGGTACTGTGCAAGCTGGTGATGGCTCCACAACGGAGCGGGCTGTGTTTACATGGAATGGACTGCGTCCCTGGTTATGTTTGGCTAAGTGGAGACCATTTGCAGCCATTCATTCATGGACTTCGCATTTCCATACAACGATGGAAATTTTGTGGATGACAATGAACTGTGTCAACAAGCCGTAACTGTTCACAATTTATTTGAAGAACATTCTGGACAATTTGAGCGAATGGCTTGCCACACAGATTGCCTGAAATGAATCCCACTGAACATTTATGAGACATAGTTGAGAGGTGAGTTCGTGTACAAAATCCTGCAGTGGGAACAGTTTAGCAGTTATGGATGGCTATAGAGACAGCATGGCTCAATATACTTGCAGGGTAGTTCCAACAATTTGTTGAGTCCATGCCATGTCAAGTTGCTGCACTACGCCTGGAAAAATGAGGTCCGACATGATATGAGGAGGTATCCCATGACTTTTAACATCTCAGTGTATCCTGTAGCTGTTTAGTGAAACACGGCTCTAATCAACACAATGCCATAATTTTCTTCTGACTTTTGCAGCTGCATGTTGGAGGCAATGTTACTGTCTGGGAACACATCTGGTGAGAGATTAACAAGCTGCCAATGTCTCGAGAAGATTAGTGTCTCACAGCAGCCAAAAGACACAAACTGATCCCCGTCTTCGTCATGCATCCCTCTGCACATAATCTAGCACTGTCAACTGCTGCCGCAAGTTCCTGCAGCAGGTGCTTGATACAATTGCCTCGGGGTAGCACTTGGTTGTGAGATACACCAGAACTGCATGATGCATTCCACGTCTGCACTGCAGCACACTAAAAATACACAGAGGCTAATCAGAAATACTAGTTTTCTTCATTCAAACTGGTAATTTTGTTTCCCAGTTCACTTGCTGAATCAAGGGTACGATCAATCAGCAGAGTGCATCCAGAGGTGGCAGGCAGCAACGCAAGGGCTACGTCTGATGCAGAAGCATTGGAATCAAGGCTATTTGTGGTGATTAAGATGGATATAGACACTATACTCTTCCTTGAGCCCAGCATGCTTCTTCCCCTTTCGTGACTGGACAACGTTTGCTTGCCTATACTGCTGAGTGAGAAGATGGTTTTACAGAGCATGAATCAAATACTGAATTTTTCAAAGTGTGCTCTGCAATACCCTGAGATAACATACGCATTAGACAGGATTGTACCTAAACAACAGTGAAATGTGGCTAAGAATTCACAAACATGGAAAGCCACTAAAAAAACTCAACTTGCACTTATGGCAAAGTTCCATACTCCCTGGCCTACGTCTCTCTTTGAGTGGGTCCAAATTAAAGCACTAATATCTTTCTCACTTGCATATAATCAAACAAAGTTTATGTTGACTACAACTCACAGCAGCAACAGTAACATTAGCCAGTGAGGATAGGAATGATGCAAACAGTTGCCTCACGCTCATTCCCCAAGAAGCTATTTCCACAGCCCTCACTCTCCCTCTAGCCACCTTTGTTGCACTGTTCCCCCTGCAGGCTTCAGCTAAGTGTTAACCAAATCAACAACTGCACGCCAAAGCCAAATGGCTGCTTGTTAATATTCTAATTACACTATTTTGTGTCCATCCCTAAAGATCTATAATCAATCTTATATGTACAAAATGCCATCAGATCGGTAACTGTTGGAATTTACAACAGTAATTTTTCAGTATATACCCAAAACACTGTACTGTACGCAAAACCTATCACACCCTAGTATCCCTGGTGCAAAATAAATGGACCCCTAATAGGTCACAAACTTCCCTAACAGCACACACCTTTGTGATTACATCGTGTTATCAAAAGGGCGGTACAATTAAACAGATGTAAATGTAAACCACACCAAATACATCACAGATCCTTGCTAGTCATATTACGTCACAGACGTCCAAAATCACAACAGAGGGTAGCACAGCCAGGCTACAATGACAGGTGTGCAAGCCACTCCATGTCAACAAAAACATACTTCCACACAGCTCGTCTGGACTCAAGCAGGCTGTGCTGTATGGCTGACCACTCCATTGGATTCATCAAGGGGAGGAGTTGGGGGGGATGCCAAAACTCTGGTGGATGTTGGACTTGCAGCACAGAGCTGAGGCTGAACAGTGAGCACAGCACTCCATCAAGCCAAGCAGAAGGCAAGGAAATGCCTTTGTCCAAAATTGAATTAGACACCAAGCCTTTTCCATGGTTTTTAGGCAAAATGGAAAAAAATTCTGAGTTTTCCCTGTTTTTCAGGATGCTTGACACCCTGACATTGGAGGGCCAGTGGTTTTCACTGAGCTGCACATCTGGCTATGTTTCAGTGAGTTGCTCACAATCAATTTACTGAAGTTGTAACTAGCTCTTAGTGCGACTTTCAGCATGTATATAGCTGCTGAAAATGGTTGTAGTGGTACTGAGAAAAGTATTTTCTAAATACCCTTTAATGTTTCTAATTTCTTTAAAACAATTTTCTTAAGTGAAAGTTAACACTGCAGCTCACTGAAAAATTAAAGACAGCAAAGACAGTATCCGGAAGGAGGATTTTCCTTGAAATTTCTGTAAACAATACATAATGTGTAAACAGTTTCAATATAATGGCAAAGATGGTTGCCATTATAAAAGATACAAAAGTTGTAGAGGATGAAGGAAGTTTAGAGTTCAATAAACCATTTGAGTGTTTAGAGAGAATAAGTAATACAAGTACAGCTGCTCAGTTAACTAGCTGACTGAGTGCAAATATGCAGCTACAACTACACTCTGAACGCCACCTTGCAATGTGGTGGGTGGTACTTCAGGCTTCACTATCACTTCCCTCCTATCCCCTACCAGTTGCAAATAGTGTATGAGGAAGACTGTTGGCAAGCCTTAAATTTCATCTATTTTAGCTTCATGGTGTTTTTTCAATATAAGCATAGGAGAAGCACTATGTCTGTTGAATTGTCTAGCAATATTCACTCCTGGAACAAACCACACTGATGCAAAACAGCTATCCTCTAGTGCCTACCACTGGAGTTTGTAGGAATCTCCATGATACTTTCACACTTATTAAACAGTCACATGATGAAATATGCTCCTCTTCTTTGTGTCTTCTTTATTTCCTCTATCAATCCTATTTGGTAAGGGTTCTAGACTGAAGAGCAAAAGCAAAATATTGTGAAATGAGGGTTCTATAAGGTGACTCCTTTGTGGGATAACTTCCAACCATTCTTCAGGTTTCTTTCAATGGAACTCAGTCTGGCAACTTCCTCCACTAATACAAGTTTTATGTGGTCATTGCACTTTAAATCACTCCATATACACACTCCCTGATACTTTATGTATGTGAATGCTTTCACAGATTTTTTTGGGAGTTGGGTAGTCAATATTTACTGGTCACTCCCTTCGGTGCTCTATCCAGAGGCCATGAACTTTATAGTGGGCAATGTGTAACATCATTCAGCTTTGCTTTTGTACAAATGGCCTATCATCATTATAATTACCATAAGAGGTACAATGCTTTCTGAAGTATGGTAGTGTCATGAGATCCAGGATGTAATTATTCTGTAGGCAATAACACCAGTAAAATTTTAGACATTGACTGTTTTTTGGCAGAGATTCAAACATTTAATAATAACAATAACACTTACTGTTGTCATTAGCAATTCGACCCACACATTTTGGTACACATTGCACAACTATATAAATCAAGTGTAAGGATAATATATGGAATAGTTTTGTTTAAACAGCTTTTTAAAGGAGCTGGGTTATGCCAGTTTTGTTCAAAGTGGACAACTGTGCCTGTATAAAATTATTTGTTTTGGGCAGTTTATTGCTAAAGAAAGTTCATCAGAAATTAACAAAGTTTTAGAAAGAGTCTACTTCTTCACTTTCCATGATTATTAAATGGGTAACTGTAATCAATGTGGCCATTCTTCTCTTAAAAGTTAATCCAGATACAGGGCACTCCAAAACTGCAGTCACAGTTGAAAACATTGAGAAACTGCAAAGCATCAATCACATCAATCAACATTTAAAGATGAATGAAATAACTGACACTGTAGGCAGGAGCAGTAAAAGTGGATCATACATTTTATAGGAAGAAACAACTATGAACAAACATTGTGGATGGTACATTTGTTGAATGCATCCAAAAGCACATTTGTAAATGCAATTTTACAAAGATGTGGGTCCACCACCTCATGTCAGAAACAGAAATGCACTCAAAGCAGTGGTTAGGAACTGGAAACACTTTGCGCCAAAAGAAAGAGAAAAAAGGCAATTTCATGTGTAAGAAATGCTGTGAAAATGGAATTCATAAAGGATTCTTCAAACTGTTTACCTTGCGCAAAGGATAAAACAATAACTGACGAATACCACACAATTCTTGTGGCCCAAATACAACTTCTAACAATAAAGTTTGGTGAATCATCCTGTAAAATCAACATAGATCAACTATGAACTACAGTTATCTTACTGTCCTTCAAAATAGTCACCTCTCCTAACTATGCACTGCTGAGCTCTGCGATAAATGTCCTGGTAACTTTGCACAAAGTCTTCCTTTGGGATGGTGTTCAAAAGCCAAGTCACGTTTCGTTGGATGTCAGGAATATCATCAAATCTTTTTTCTTTCAAAGCGAGTTTCAGTCGAGGCAATAGGAAGAAGTCTGAAGGATTGAAATCGAGCAAGTATGGTGGATGTTCAAGTTGCACCACCCCCTTTTTTTGCCAGGAAGTTTGACGATATTGGCTGTGTATGGGTGAGCGTTGTCGTGAACAAAAAACCAGGACCCTTTTTGTGCGTACTGAGGTTGCTGCATGAAACGGGTCAATTTCAACTTACCATGCAGCATTCAATGTCGTTCCCTCAGGTAGAATTGCCCTGTTCTCAGTTCACAAGCAACGCACTAAACAAGCACTTCGTCCAACAGGCCTAACACAAAACACACACAGTGCCCAACTGAACTATGGTGGGGGCACATTGTCAACATCAGCCGCTATGCAAGTGCAGCGTTGTGAGCCACCAGTGTTTTCTGATCTATCGTTCCGACTTCATTCACCAAACTCTACTGTCAGAGGTTGCAGATGAAAAACATGGGAGAGAAAAGGCCTCAAATGAAAATAAATATAATTATAATAATAATTTGTCATCCCAAAAGATGCTTTCGCAATGGGATAACTGAAGCATTAAGTAGAAGCTACTGAACATCCATAGTATGCACTGGATTTGGTGGCTTCTGAATTTTATCTACTCCTACATATATGCACATCAATTGTTTCAAATTCAGTCATAAAGTGGTTGCAGATCTTCCAGAAATGCAATTCAGGCACAGATATTACTGGAAATGTTTTGAACAGAGTACATCTGTCTAAAAGGGAACTACATTGAAAATTAAGTGCATTTAGGACATTAAAAAAATATGGTCACTCACCACCAAGTAATTGTATTGTATTGTGAAACTAAATCAATGTTTTCATAACTTTGCATATAATATGTAAACTTGGATCTAAAGCAGAAGACAAAAAAATAGGCTAAAAATCTGAGGCAACTGAAAAGATTAACTTACACCTCCGATAAAATACACTACTGGCCATTAAAATTGCTACACCACGAAGATGACGTGCTACAGACGCGAAATTTAACCGACAGGAAGGAGATGTGATATGCAAATGATTAGCTTCTCAGAGCATTCACAAAAGGTTGGCGCCAGTGGCGACACCTACAACGTGCTGACATGAGGAAAGTTTCCAAGCGATTTCTCATACACGAACAGCAGTTGACTGGTGTTGCCTGGTGAAACGTCGTTGTGATGCCTCGTGTACGGAAGAGAAATGCATACCATCACGTTTCTGACTTTGATAAAGGTCGGATTGTAGCCTATCACGATCGCGGTTTATCGTATTGCGACATTGCTACTCGCGTTGGTCGAGATCCAATGACTGTTAGCAGAATATGGAATCGGTGGGTTCAGGAGGGTAATACGGAACGCCATTCTGGATCCCAACAGCCTCGTATCACAAGCAGTCGAGATGACAGGCATCTTATCCATATGGCTGTGACGGATCGTGCAGCCACATCTCAATCCCTGAGTCAACAGATGGGGACGTTTGCAAGTCAACAACCATCTACACGAACAGTTCGATGATGTTTGCAGCCATGGACTATCAGCTCGGAGACCATGGCTACAGTTACCCTTGACGCTGCATCACAGACAGGAGCGCCTGCGATGGTATACTCAATGACGAACCTGGGTGCACAAATGGCAAAACGTCATTTTTTCGGATGAATCCAGGTTCAGTGAACAGCATCATGATGGTCGCATCCATGTTTGGCGACATAGTGGTGAACGCACATTGGAACAGTGTATTTGTCATTGCCATACTGGCATATCACCCGGCGTGATGGTATGGGGTGCCATTGGTTACACGTCTCTGTCACCTCTAGTTCGCATTGATGGCACTTTGAACAGTGGACATTACATTTCAGATGTGTTACGCGCCTTGGCTCTACCTTTCATTCAATCCCTGCGAAACCCTACATTTCAGCAGGATAATGGACGACCGCATGTTGCAGGTCCTGTACGAGCCTTACTGGATACAGAAAATGTTCGACTGCTGCCCTGGCCAGCACATTTTCCAGATCTCTTACCAATTGAAAATGTCTGGTTAATGGTGGCCGAGCAACTGGCTCATCACAATATGCCAGTCACTACTCTTGATGAACTGTGGTATCATGTTGAGGCTGCATGGGCAGCTGTACCTATACATGCCATCCAAGCTCTGTTTGATTCAATGCCCAGGCATATCAAGGCCGTTATTACGGACAGAGGTGGTTGTTCTAGGTACTGATTTCTCATGATTTATGCACCCAAATTGTGTGAAAATGTAATCATATGTCAGTTCTAGTATAATATGTTTGTCCAATGAATACCTGTTTATCATCTGCATTTCTTCTTGGTGTAGCAATTTTAATGGCCAGTAGTGTACTTTTTTTCCTTCTGTTCTAATTTCCAGTTTTTTGTTTTTGATACTGGTTCCTGTTCCTTTCTGGTGCTATTTTGAGACTACTCACATTACATGTAGAGTCATACTTTTACAAAAGCTATTAACATGAAATGTTAAGTGATGTCAATAAAGCCCATAAAAAGGAATTTTTAACTATAGTGTGAGAGTGATTTTATCAGATACAGGAAATTTATAACAATACACTTTAACGACAGTCTAATTTACATAAATTATCATTCTAATCTAGATAAAAATGTAGAGATGAGTAATAAAGAAGTAGAATGTTAACAATGTTTGTTTTATTTAAAAAGCTTTAAGAGTTTTCACATAAAAAAAACTCAGACATTACTATGTTGTATAACCTCGTACATACTGCACAATCCACAATAAGGTGCATGGCAATGGGTACCTTGTACCATTCCAAGCAATTCCCTTTACTGTTCTACTTGCAAATGAAATGGGTAAGAATGACTCTCGATACACTTCCATACGAGCTTGAGTTCTCTTTTTTTGTCTTCACAGCATATATGTGATATGCATGGCAGTGGGGTCATTCTGTAATCTGCTGCAAACACCACTATTCTAAACTTTCTCAGTAGTTTTCTGCCTACATAACACTGGAGCATTTCCGTAATACTCTAGTGCTGACCAAACCTACTGATGAAATATATAGTAGCAAGCCTCTTAACTGCTTTGTTGTCTTCCTTTAACTTGATATGGTGAGCAGTACTAAAGAAAGAGTCACACAAATGTTCTGTATGCAGCCTCCTTATAGATGAGCTTCACTTTCACATAATTGTACCAATAAATTGAAGTCAACCTTTTGCCTTCCCTACAACAGACCTTAAGTTTTCATTCCATTTCTGTAGATGTTTTAATCAAGATGGCTATGTCAAGCAGCACACCACTATTACTCTATTCGAACACTACTGGATTGTTTTTCCTACTGATCTGCATTACCTTACATTTTTACACCTTTATATCAAGCTGCCACTCATCACACCAAATAGGAATTCCATCCAAGTCATTCTGTAGCCTCCTGGTCACTCAACACTGACTCTTTCCCATGCACTACAGCATCACCAGCAAACGGTCACAGCTCGCTACCCACTTTATCTGTCAGATCATTAACATATATAAAGAGCAAGAGTGGTCCTATCACACTTACCTATAGCATTCCTGATGACACCTTTATCTCAACTGAACACTTGCCAACAAGGACTACGTGCGGGTTCTGTTACTTAAGATAGCTTCAAGCCACTCACATGTCTGAAAACCTATTCATTATGCTCAAACCTTTGTTAACAGTCAACAGTATGCCACTCCACCAAATGCTTTTGAGGATCTCAGCCAGGCAAGTAATCTGTCTGAAATAATTCTACCAAGCCATATATTTGGCTTGAAAGAAACTAAAATGTAACAACAGTACCATTTACAGGATTTTTTAGGAATGTTGTAAGAGTAGTAAATGACAGATTAAGCAGTGTTGGAAAGTAAGGTTTTTTCAAAAACCACATTAGTGATATAACATTTTAAGAGCTACACTATCAAGACCCTTAATAAATTACAAAGTTACCCAGTCACGAAGAAATTAAACTCCTAGCTTCATTAATCGAGATCGGCCTAAAAAATGTTTCAGGACATAACTGTTTTATTTTTATTCTCAGTAAGTGTTTAACCTCTGTTTGGACTCAAATGAAACTACTTTCACAATATCTTGATAAATCAAGGTTACTGAGAAACTTGTTGACTTTTTACACTTGTCTGGCTAATCCTCGTGTCACAGGTGTGTGTGTGTGTGTGTGTGTGTGTGTGTGTGTGTGTGTAAAACAAACTAGACCAGTGTACACAGGAAAATATTTGGGCTCATATAATCTTTAACTGCGTCTTTGTGACAACAACAATTCAACTGAAATTGAGTGGTTGCCAAATCCCATTTTTTAATATTGTTTCAGTCCTGCAATTTATAGTATTTCAATGTTCATTAATGTGAATGGATCTCCTAATGATGATAAGTTCCAAACATGGCCATAAATTCCATTCTTGCATTAGTAATACTTACATATTTACAAAGGTTAAAGTGACGAACAACAAAACATAACTTTGCTCTTTTTAATGGGACTCCTTATGCACACGGTAAAACTTTACATGAACTCGGACTTATCTGACACATTTATTTTAATTCCATGTTCCATAATGCCCACAGCACATATTTCTTTGGATTAATGTCACAGCCAAACTGAGTTCACTACACAATTCCATTGTGAACACTCGTACACTTATTACAGTTCCTCCCTCAAAGCACGACTGTGCACTGTGCACTGACGATGACCAGGATCCACTGGAGTGTACATTTCTACATACTAACTGAAAATCAGTAACCACTTTCAACAATATCAGTGGACAACTTAATACACAAAATTGGCAGTAACATAAAATAGCAAACAGTCTAGCAATACTTTCTAAAACAATATTGCTGTGAAATAAATCAACTACTTAGGAAAACTGAGACAGTTATAATAAATGCAAATGGAAATAGTGAGAAATAATTTTCTCAGCTTCAACAATGAGTTCACTTCTTTCCTATGTGAGAGCTGTACATAAAAGCTCACAAAAGACTGTCCTCAAAAAATTACACATTAAATACTGATTTTCAAAATACAAGATGATATTTTTCTTTTCACAGCTGAAATGGATTCAAAATTATTAACCACAATTATCACAAAAAGTGCACCTAAAGCACATATTTGAAGAACCTAACATCTTACAGTATGTCTGGACAAGGAAGAGCAAAGATAATGTCTGACCAATGAATAACTCTTGATTCTTCATCTAGAGCAGTATAAGAGATACAGAGTGTTAGTTTGTAGCTCACATATGCTTTCATGCCTTATCGATTTTCATCTACTAAAACCACTTTTGTAATTAGTTTAAAGTAAGTGCTGAATAATACCATCGTCCAAATGGAATGACTTGGAGCTTTAATGCCAACAATAAATAGAAAATCTTGTCATCTGTAGTGAGTGACCAGATGGGAAGTTCTGCTCATATTCATACTAGAAGAATAGTGAACACTATCAATGTGATTTTTCCACATTTCAAAATTCCTTAACAAAGGATGTTAGTATCTCTGGCAGGAAGTAGTTTAATCTCTTAACACACATTTGTACATTCAGATTTTTCATAAGTATGTTATTTTACATTAGTTGTTAGCACACAGACAAGGTCCTTGTACAACTTCTGACATTATGGTGAGGTTTCCACTGATTAATTGCAATATAAAATCAGTTTGAACACAAAGGAAATGAATGTGGGATTATTCAAAGCTCCAAATCATTCACAACAATAACAGTGATTGATAATTTATGGATACATTATAGTACCTCACTGATCTATACAATTCTAGTGATGATATTAATTGAGACTGTAATTTTTGTGGCCGCTTAAACATCTATAATGCATAGCTCAGAACATGAAGTATACCCTCTTTCAGATAAAACTGTTCAAGAAAAACTTGTACAATGGAGGCATTAATTCACATTAAAACAGGATCTGCTGTTTAACACTATACTCCAACAATATTTAATATCAGATTAGTCTGCAAAAATCTTTTAAAGATAATAAGGTTTAAGTATGAAAAATAAGATATTGGAAAACATAGAGAAGGCATTCTTTAAGGACTTAAAGTCTCAAAATGAATAATTACACATATATTGATATGATTATAAAGTCAATAATGTAGCATACATTTACAACTGCAATATTTGGCAATTTCATAATAAATTGCAAAACTTCCAAGTAAACCAATTACTTATGAACCAGAAAGAAATAATACTCTTACCCTTCAGTCATAACGAACAATGATTTTTAAAAGAGATTTTAAAGAAAAGAGAGAGAAAATGTATATTGAATGTAACATTGGAAACAGTTTATTTAAGAAATAAGCAAGTAATTATTTTATAAATAAAGATAGCTTGATAATTTCGTTAGAATGTGGAAAACGTAAAATACAATCACTTTGAAATTACACATGAAAGGGAAATTTTCATCACATTTAGGAACAAAAGTTACGTATTTTTCTTTAATTAAAATCTTGTATTAGAATAGTGAAAAGAGTTGCCTATATTAGGAGCAATACAAGGCATTTATGGCATAAAAATTACACTTTTGTAGTGAAAAGTAAAGAAATGTTTGATGACTAGGCAGAACAATGGTAAGAGCGTATTGCTTTGCTTTACTTTACTCTTCAACTTAATATCAACAGCTTCATTAGAGAAAAAAAAATCTGTTTAGGATATTTTTTTTAGTAACAAAGAGATTATTGATGACGGAGCCTACAAACAGTTACAAATGCAACATGCTAAGCAGGTACCAGTGTCAAATACACTCTGCAATTTTACAGAACAAGAAGCTGTCTTAATCTTCTGCCAAAAGTAACAAATATTTTCCAAATTCACTAATCTATACAATTTAAATATAAGCTGGTATCACCTTCTGGAACATAATGAACACATTTTGTAGGATCTACATGAGACAATATATGGAATGTAGAATCTTTGACTGTAACAGCTTTTGCACAAAAACAGCAACAAAGCTAGGCTCACCATAAACTACAATTAGTGACAAAAATTCAACAACCATACAATCTACTGTCTAGAAATATAAGGATAATGTCCAGAAGCCAGCATAAATAACTAAAATGTTCTGAAACTCAAACAGAAAAAGGTACACTTTAGTGTGCACAAAGTATGGGTCATAGGCACACAACACTAACAAACGTAGGGACCTGAAAGATATGTATATATAAAAATGACGAACTATGGGCACAATTATTTCATTTATTTTGGGAGTGATCTGCAATGAGTATAGCAGTTCAAATTTCTGGCTACAGATCACAATATCTAATACCACAGTCATTACTAATATTAATCCCAATTAAAAAACTTTAAAGTAAAGATGTATTTTACTCAAAATTAGTTTAGATAACATCTTACTTCTCTTGCTTGAGGAAACTGTCAGTATATTGTAGGTATCTAAACATAAATAAATAAATAAAAACCTAACAAAAGATTTTGTGTATCAGAATATGAAATTATTTTATGATACTATGTCATTGACAAAATAAATGTGAAAATCACAAGAACCTCTTCTTTCAACATAAAGAGATATGATAATTGCTGTTGTTGCCAGTGGAAGTGTTTTGTGGATAAATTCATCTATAAAAACAATTTCACAATGTTAACATTTCTGAAATGATAACTTTCTTTTTCCAGCAAATGTTGCAGAAAGAGGAGCTGCAAGCAGCTGAAAAGAAATCTTCTGCATACAGAATTTTTTAAATGATGACAAAAAAACTATTGTGAAGTGTTCAGCATTCATAAAAACAATTTTCCTCATATGACTGCAAACACATTTTTGCAAGATCATATTAACACCAATGGAAAACTGGAAGTGATTTTGGAAAATTATTTTTAGATTTTTTTTTCAATACAATGGCTAGAATTAATGGCCAAATCAAATATAGATGAAATCTTCTAAACAAGATTGCAATGTCAACAATTCTTTGTAATTGTGGTGTACATAAGACAAACTGGACACACAGTAGACAGTAGTATCTAAAATGGAAAGTAAGAGATTTGCAGTGTATAAAACCTGGCAGTCATCACAAATTAGAATGATTGTAGCCAGTTTGTTTCAACCAGAATAAAAGAAAAGTCATCACAACTACATACCCTTGCTTCTTATTGGGAGAAATGGTAAATCCCCCTTTTTGATCAACAACAACAACAACACACACACACACACACACACACACACACACACACACGCGGAGTTTATCTATGAAGTACACATGAGCACAAGTTTATATCAAGCTATCTGTTTCCAGAAATGTGACTAAAATTTTAATATGACATTTCTGTCTTGAGGAAAAAGGGAGATCCATAACCAATAAGGCACATTTTAACTGGTTGATGGATACTTGAAGAACAATAATAATGAAAGGTGTTACAAGAGGACTACAAAATCAGTTTGTCATGTACAATCATAAGATGTAACTTCTCATTTCCTGAGGCAAAAGCTTTCGATTTAAAGCATTTTGAAGACCAAGAAATTTTAAGAAATCAACACAGAAGCTTTTTTTCTTTTTTAAAAATGAAATAAACACCACTGCATTCGTAATGTAAGGATCTGATAAATTACAAATCCCTTCCCATTCACTGGTCACACAGAATGTCATCTATCAGGTTCAGAGGAGTCTGTAAACAAAAATTCATTAGTTAGGGAAATAGTACGAAAGCGTCAAAACTGCTGCCATCATCATCATTAACAGATATATAAAGCGAGATGACACAATAATCTTTATTGCACTTGAAATAATCTTTTTTGGCATCTGTGTTGTAGATTTACACCAATGCTTTAAATAAACTGGAGATGCACCACATTCAATACCCATACAGTTTGCACTTATAGAGAACATGCCATAATTTCTAATGTCACACAGTTTTAGGTAAGCTGTTCCCTTTCCTGCCACATCTGGTAAGTATGAAGTAGTAAAGCATACATAGTTATTGGTACTGGCGAAACATCAGGAATATGCAGAACTTCTGAAACTTATCACTTATCTAAAGAGAGTGTAAAGAAGATTAAAATGAATGAATATTAATAACGAGGAACATAAAAATAAAATTTGCTCATGCGAAAATTTAAAGCCAGTGTCTTTTGTCCTACACCTTAAGGATGGCATGAAATGGGAATCACACACAAACTGGAATTATGTGAACAACAAGGAATTCTTTCCATAAAACTGATGTGATGATGTGGGCCTCAACATTTTATGACCAGTATGGTGAGATAACATATTTAATGAGGTGACACAGATTTGTCATACTTCACAGAGTTTTCAGCAGCAGCTAGACACATTTTGTAACTACTGAAATACTATAAAAATTCTCTTGCATGCCAAAAGTGTGTTAATTTTTTTGGCATTTTCACCACTAACAGACAATTTTCACAATTGTAGTTGTAGTCTGGACACAGTGTGATGTGTATACATGGGCCTTGCTCACCATTCCATGACCAGCATGGGTAGTCAGGTTCTTCAGAAACAATTGCGGACATGTAGTCAGCTTTGTTTATAAGCACAACAAATAATCAACCATGTACTAAAAGTACTACTCATTTACTACCAAGAAAAACTTTCAATCATTATTTGGAAAAATGGCAGCTACTTAAATAGTTTGCCAAAATAACATTCTGCTTTGAAATGACCTTCATTCACATTGTGTGTCTGATCCATATATAGATATATACACTTTCAATAAAACAATAATAATTTCTCACACTCGAGTAATTCTGTTCTTCCAATGAATTATCAACTTCAGAGAGAAGACTGCATCAATCTTGCACCTTTTTCTGAGAATATTGAAATACGGTAAAAAGTAAACATTTCCACACACTTCTAACAGGCACAGGTAATATGATCATCAAAAAATAACGTATTTACTATTTTCAGTAGTTGTCCTGTCTGAATGCACAGTCAATAATAAAACTATTTACAATGTATTCTTCTACATTGAGCAGGGTCTCATAACAACATACTCTGCCGGCGATTTCTCCCACTTGTTGTTGACTTTGGGAAATGAGATCCAGGATCTCTAGTAATTTGTATTCCAGGAATCGTAAAGATAGAAGCAACTAGAAACAAAAAAGCATAAAAAGTTAATTTTTCCAAACCAAAATCGGAACACTTTCAATAAACACAATACTTTCTTACACTCTAGGACAAAAAGTATATTCACAGAACATAGTACACATAGAAAAACTGCCCAATGCAAGAAGAATATAAGTAACGTCTTCTATTACAAAAAATAATATGGTAGCTGGAAATAAGCTCCTCAGTGGAGTTAAGGGACTTTTAACACGTTCAGCTGAATGCATGTCAGCGATGGAACAAAGTGGGAGAGGCTACAGCCCTCATGAACACATTTACAGTGTGTTCAGAAATTCCCGTTACAAACTTCTAGAACTTGTAGAAGGGGGTGAGTAGATAATATTCTGACTTCTAATCCATGCCCAGGAAAGTACCGTTTCCATGCTACAACCATCTGAAAACACGTTGGTAATGCTTGACCCAGTACATCACCTGTTTTACAATTCCACACCACTTGCAGTACACTTCCACTCACTAACAGCGAAAGAAATTCCACATGTACTTGATGATGGGATCTCTTCAGCGTGATGCAGAACGACCCCTTCCAATTCGGGTGTGCGGCATCTCCTTGGAGTACCACAGTCATGCCTGCTGATGGTGAAGGTACCTTTTCTCGAAGCCATTGTGTAAATGTGGCAAAAAGGGTATGCGATGGACACAGACATTGTGAACAATGATCTAGATAAAAGAAACAGTAGCCCTTTCATTACTGTGAGCTTCGTCATTCAGAAGGATCGTGTTGGTGTATTCTGCAAACATGTACTCAACTGAGTTGCTTTAACACTCACAGACACATGAATAAGGCTTGAACCAGGTCAGAGAAGTAGGACAGACATCAAATAACACTAGCTGATCCAACATAACTACTTCCAACCATGACTAACCTGTTGTATACCTACATAGCAAACATGTTTTCAAATGACTGTAGCACAGAAACAGTATATTTCTTGACACGGGTTCCTATTCAAAATATTATGCACTCACTCCCCTCTGCAAGTCCTAAAAATTTGTAACAGGCATTCCCAAACACCCTGTATCATGTTCCTGTTTTTCATGGTCAAATCAACACATAATGGAATACACACAAACCAACACTGACCTCAGGTTTTGAACTTACCGGATAATGAAGTTCTGAAAATGCCATTTGACAAACTAGCAATTTTCCATTGCCACTCTCATTCAAACACCCCATATGGTATTAGTGTTTATTCTCAACTGTAACAGTTCTGCTTTGACTTCGTTTCCTGGGTCAAGCAGTCACTGACATGTGATGCATTGGACGAATGGTTCAAAATACACCACCATGTGAGTATATAATGAAGTTTCCAGACTAATTAACAACAATATGTCATAAGTATGGTGCCATGGGGGAGATGGAAGAGACCTTCAGGTTTGATGAATGGCCTCTATCAGCTTACACTGTGCTACAATGAAATTTCCTTTTGGAGCAGTTATGGTCTATCACAAAGTGAAGACAGTATGTTACATCGGTCCTCTGGCCATTTACTTTCTTTTGACCACCAATGAACAAGCAGAGAATGAGCACCAATTATGAGACATACCATGCCATGAAGGATTACAACTTCACGACAAAAATGTACTGGTTATGAGCTAGACTAATTAGAGTCTCGATCTGAATCTGAATGAACAGTTGTGAAATATTTTTGAATGTCTAGCATCACTCCATACACATCTGCTTCAATTCTTTTCATGGATGGGCAATAATTCTCCAC
Source organism: Schistocerca serialis cubense (assembly GCF_023864345.2). Classification (NCBI taxonomy): domain Eukaryota; kingdom Metazoa; phylum Arthropoda; class Insecta; order Orthoptera; family Acrididae; genus Schistocerca; species Schistocerca serialis. The sequence continues at coordinate 111,717,695 of NC_064640.1, read as the reverse complement.
CAAATATTTATCCAGATGACTGCAATATATTTGGGGGAGCAGGAGTGATCACAGATGCAGAAGTTGAGTCACCTCATACAAGGATGCCACCACATGATACAAATCCACTGGCAAACTCTGACAGCAATGTCGAGCATATTTTAATGATTCCTGCCTCTATTAGAAGCTGAATACCACCATATTAACTTCTTCCATTCCACAACCAACAAAAGTGACTTTTCTCATTTAGGATCGGACATGAGTAGCATTTGTTTTCTTTTGATTTAATGTCAGTTTTACATATGATACACACTGAATTTATTCACCATAAAGATCACAGTAACTTAGCACATTCTGATGAACTTTACTCCATACATCAACAATAATGTCATTTCATTCCACGCTGAACTCTACAACTTCCACTAATACTCTTACTGTCCTTTGCCGCGAGACCCTGTTACTCTCATACCAGTCATGGTCAAAACTGTCGAACAAAACACCATTACTATTAGACAAAGATCTGTCAGATATGGTATGCCACTCACCAGACATGCAAATAACAGAAAATATTAAATTATATCAAAATGCTCATAACTAGACATGTGAGGGCACTGAAGCCTCACAATGTGCCAAGGAAATATGGAGCACATAGTGTACGGATTTCTAAACCTGAAAATCAAAACAGAGAGCATTCAATGTGAATGCAGATGTTTACTGGAACCACTTTCAGATCTGTTTAAAAAGCCAATACGAATTCTTGAATGAGCTTAAAATATCCAGTTTGAAAGCAAATGATCACTCCAGAAATAGGAAGACATAAGACAAGAAACTGAGGCTAATGGATGGTCACGTCCTAATAATTAATGATTAGAAGTTAACAGTTGTTACAAGACAAGAGCGCTTGTAGAAGGTTTCGCAAAAATTTGTTTAAGACATGAATTTCATTCTAATTGTAAGAGACAGAGGGTGATTTATGCTGTTTCAGTGATTGTTAGCAGTTGAAGGACTTTAATCTCAAGCTGACCTCTTACAATCCCATAATACCAGTGATATGGAAACTGATATAGAGTGTGATAGTAATATTGTCTGTGCAATAGAGAGTTCTGCCTTCAGCTGCTGTGACACTGAGGAAAACAAATCACATGGAGGTGACGGTTAGCCCATAACAGAAAATAAATACCCAACAGCCTGCCAGATGAACTGGCAAAATGCATCTTGTAACTGAACCCTCTGAACACAAATTTATAAATACAACTGTTACTTCACTTTCTGGATCAGGTCTTCGATTTGGAGCTCTATGTGACTGAATGGTGATATGATTCTGCCTCTGTCAATTGGCAGAGATTTGAGGTGACAGTACAATAATGTTCACTCTCTACTGTACTTACAGCCAACAAATAAGGTATTTTTGCAGCAGTGATCTGTGTATCTTGTGTCAGGCTGCAACAAACAGGTTGTGACTAGAAACTCAAAGCTAATGGCTTGCACTCCTAGAAATTCTGTAGTGTAAGTGAGGATCTTCACATAGCTCAGTCATTTGAAACTGCATCAGTGTGGAAAGCACATGCAATACGGCAACATTACCTGCGCTACATGCATCCAGCAATGACTGAGGCATGGCAAAAATGCATTCAGGCAATGTTGTTCTCTACAGTCAACTGAATGGAATGGTCCCCCTCAATTCTAATTCAAGCAAAAATACCATGCCACGTAAATAGAAATTCTAGTAATAATGATATTTGCAATGTGTTGTGGAAACAAGGAAATCCTGCACCAAGCGCTTCTTTCAATTACAGCTAATACAACAGCCACAGCATAGCACTGCGTTTTGCATGCAACAAATGTGGTTATGTGGGTGCTGTATGTCAAAGCCTTGTATGGCCTGCATCATGATGCAATAAAGCACTGCGACCATCACACCAGTGCTACCTGCCAATATCAAAACATCATTAAATCCAATGATCTCAGTGGTAATCAATAACATGGAAGTGGATTTACAAGCAGATACGAGCTTCTGTAGTCTTAATTGGTGCTGAAACGTACAGACATATCAGGTTTTTGTCTTTGGAGGCAACTAAATGTTGTTTTGCACTCAACTATTGCTTTAAATGTAAAAGTAACAGTCATCATTACCTATAAACACGTCTGTACAGTAATAACACATTTTATAGTGCCTTCATCAGTAGCAACTAACATTTTTGGTCTCGATGCCTTTACTGGCTTTGGTTTTGAAATAGAAGATTCAATTAACACCCTATCTATCAGTGTTCCATTTAGTTTTGTGGAAACTTCATGGGAGGAATGCTTTGATTAATTTGAATCTAATTAGGTTGTACACAAATCTCTGAAGTACAAGTATAATTAAAATATAATGCTCATCCTTATATTTTCTGGGTTAGACCCGTGCTGCTCATAAATCTTATGGGTTGTAAGGCTGTGGTCCATGAAACTTATTTGCTCTAGTGTTCTGTCCAGACCTGCACCTTAAGAGGTGCTTATGTTCTGCAATGTATTGCCCACTGACAGGTCAGATGTCAGAGTGCGTCATAAATGCTATGAAAAAGGGCTGTGGTAGAAGTTTACACATGATCCGCAAATATAAAACTTAACTACTGAACAGTCACCTGTCAAAAATAAAACTTATCTATCAATTATGTTGAGCTACTGTCCATGTGTCACTAAGTTTTATGGCTTCTCCTCTTCTGTTGAAATTATCCCCAGATTTATATACTTCGATGGCTTCCTTATACAGCCAAGGTTTATGTAGGTTATATCAAGAAACCATTAAGATATATGAACATAGAGAGAATTTTAACAGAAAAAAGAATCCCTGAAACTTAGTGATATATGACAGAAGCTCTACAGAATTGACAGATAAGTTTGATCTTTGACACACAATAGTATGATAGTTAAAATTTATCTCTGACAAGGATTCTTTCAGATGATCATGAGTATACTTCTACTACACCCCTTTTACAAAGTCTTTATGTTACTCTATGACATCTGACGTGCCAGTCGGCAAAACTCAGTAGAACCACAAGCATCCGTGAAGATGTATAGAACAGCTCTGACTTAGACCACCTTACACAGCTGTGATCTATTATGATTATATTATGGTCACTGGACCTTCCTGGAATCGACACTTCAATAACTTAAAACAGCTATTCTGACTTATATCGCGCGCTCATTTTTAAATTATGTACATGTAGTTTTCTCCAACTGGTATGTTCAGTACTCCGGCCATAATCTGAGCAAAGACAGTCTCAGGATCATGTCTGTATACACTGAATCCAACAAATCTCTGGGTTGAGGAAAGCTTTATATTTTACTGATACTCTCATGTGGCTCACATTCTGGGGCATGCATTTCTACCTGATTTTACTCGAATGGCTTTCACATCAGGTGTCTTAATTGTAACTATTTTGTATAGGTGTATAAGTATTATTATTATTATTATTATTCTTGTTGTTGTTGTTAATGATGAGGACAATTACGATGATGACAATGACAGAAGAGAGAGGCTGAATTCCAATTCTGTCACACAGCTACTTCTCTCCTGAAGCATGAAATAGTCCCCCCAAGTTTAACTTTCTACCCAGCTGGAGGGAGTAGGAACAATTTACAAAATTCTTTATTCTTAATTAATTTCCATGCTTGTTGAGAAACCACACTGAGAATCTGTTCATCATCCCAGTGCATGGACCTGGACTAAGCATGGTTCTCAAAGTACAGGTTGCTGACAGAAACTCTTGGGCAAGCAACCTTTGACCAATAAAAGCATAATGGCCTGACGTGGGATCTCAGATGTAGACAAACACACTTCACTTTCACGGATGTTGGCTTCCAGTCCTTTAACACATTCTTCTCCTGCTCTTCTAGGCTCCATTTGGAGCTTTGGCTGTAGCAGTCTCTTCCAGAAATATGTTGTCTTCCCTATGTGCACCAAACGTATCTCTTATGACAGAAAAAATGCCACACACATTTTGCCACAGCTCCATTGTTCTCATCGAGAAACAAAGCTATCCTGGAACTACACATACATGCGAAACCTCATCCCATCCTGTATAGTTCACATCCATCAGATAAATCATAGTGAACTGTGTCATAATAAGCTCACATTCTAAGAAAAACTGCACAAATTTAATCCAAGGCATTGATGAAATATCTACTGATCAGGAATTTCATGTCATCATCTCTTCTGCGTTTGGTGGTTGCATCCTTGCAATGATATTTCTTCACGGTGAGGGTTAAAGCAAAATATGTCAAGAGTGCCTGCCACAACTAAACAAGTGTGTGTTAGCAGTTTTAGCTATTGTATCAGCCAAATATATGTACAACACAGAAGACATCAAATAGTTTACTTTTCTTTGGGGAGAAGGGTATAGGTCCAGCATCGTCAATTTAATAGGAGACACTTATATTCTGCTGCCTGAAGGTTATATACACTGAGGCAACAAAAGTCATGAGATACTTCCTAATACTCTGTCAGACCTCCTCCTGCCCGGCATAATGCTGCAACTAGATGTGGCATGGACTCAAGTTGTTGCAAATCCCCTGCAGAAATACTGAGCTATGCTGCCTCTACAGCTGTCCATAATTGTGAAAGTGTCGCCAGGGCAGGATTTTGTGTGTGAACTGACCTCTCGATTACGTCCCATAAATGGTTGATGGGATTCATGTTGGGCAAACTGAAGGGCAAACCATTCACTTGAATTGTGCAAAATGTTCTTCAAATCAGTCATGAACAATTGGGTTCGCTGGCACCGCACAATGTCATCCATAAAAATTCCATTATTGTTTGGGATCATGAAGTCCATGAATGGCTGCAAATGGTCTCCAAGAATCCAGACATAACCATTTCCAGTCAATGATCAATTCAGTTGAACCAGAGGACTCAGTACATTCCGTGCAAAAACAGCCCACACCATTATGCAGCCACCACAGCTTGCACAGTGCCTTGTTGACAGCTGGAGTCTATGGCTTCGTTGAGTCTGTCCCACACTCAAACCCTACCACAAGCTCTTACCAACTGAAATCAGGACTCATCCGACAAGGGCACAGTTTTCCAGTCATCTAGGGTCCAACTGATACGGTCACCAGCCCAGGAGGGACACTGCAGGTGACATCGTGCTGTTAGCAAAGGCACTCGCATCAGTCATCTGCTGCCATACCCATTAAAGTCAAATTTCGCTGTACTGTCCTAGTGGATACGTTTCTTGCACATCCCACATTGATTTCTGTGGCCATTTTACGTAGTCTTCCTTGTCTGTTAACACTCTACTCAAATGCCACTGGACTCCATCATTAAGTGAAGGCAGTCTCCACTGCAGTGTCCTTGGTGAGAGGTAATGCCTGAAATTTGGCATCCCTGGCACACTCATGACGCTGTGGATCTTGGAATACTGAATCCTCTAACAATTTCCAAAATGGAATGTCCTGTGGGTCTAGCTCCAACTACTATTTGGCATTCGAAGTCTGTTAATTCCCGTTGTGCGGCCACAATCATGTCAGAAACCTTTTCACATGAATCTCTTGAGTACAAGTGACTGCTCTGCCAATGCACTGCGCTTTTATACCTCACGTACATGATACTACCACGATCTGTATATGTGTATATCGCTATTCCACGACTTTTGTCACCTCAGTGTATATTTGTGCAGGTTAAGGCCAAATTCAAAAGAAATCCTTCTTTATCAAAGTAATCAAAATAGGCTTACACAGAATGAGATTTTCACTCTGCAGCGGAGTGTTCGCTCATATGAAACTTCCTGGCATATTAAAACTGTGTGCCGGACCGAGACTTGAACTCGGGACCTTTGCCTTTCATGGGAAAGTGCTCTGCCATCTGAGCTGACGGGGCGTATGTCATGCTTGGGTAGCTCAGATGTTAGAGCACTTGCCCGCCAAAGGTAAAGGTCCGGAGTTCAAGTCTCAGTCCAGCACACAGTTTTAATCTGCCAGGAAGTTAGGCTTATACCCTTTGCTCAAATTAAATTGTCACTATTTCCTATAAGAGAGCCATTCTAAATTTTTTCCCATTTCTGGAGCTATACCCTTTTACTCAAACAAGAGTGATTAATGCTACATTAGAAATTCTTAGTTGCATATTGCCCTAAGCAATGTTGTTGTACAACAACACTTTCACAATCATTATTCACTCACTGATTTCCATATTCTTTTCTTTTGTTAAATTATCTATACACCTTACTCTCAACTTCTAATTTCAGTTATACTTCTTTCACTATAAGGCATTAGATTTCTGAAATTCTGATCTACATAGAAACTATGAAAATTATTAATAGTGACTGTAAACTAATACACAATAATACGCACAAACTGTGGTATGTCCATGTAGCAGTTTACAACTTTGAAAAAGAAACAAGAGTTTAGTAAAAAAATGTATTGGGGAAAATACGTACCATCAGGTAGTTTATGAACTGCTGATCCCAGTGAATGGAAGTAAGGATGTTTCATTGCGTCTGCTGCAGATATGCGTTTTTTGGCTTCATACTGAAACAATATAGCCTTCTATTAATTTGAAAGTAAATTTCAATGCTTACTCTGCCTAAAAGATAAACTGTGTAACATAGCAGGATCTTTCTGCAGTGAGCTCCAAATGCCATGACAGGCAAGAGATAGCTATGTACAGAGATGAAAACCCAACATGCCAACCACAAGACATTTATGACATATGAAGAAATAAACAGTCTCTGTTGCAGGGTTGTCATTATCATTTGTCTACCAATGACATGTTTCACCTGACTGAGGCATCTTCAGCTTGGCTGATGGTATTGGGCATATGGGATACTGAGCATACAAAATGTCCCAGCAAATAATTGCGCTCGTCAAATATTCAAAAACACTGCATGGCGTCCTTGTTCATGTACGCAACATAGTCCAATGAATACAAGTCAGGATCAGGCTTACACAGATTTGTCACCATCTCAAAAACTTGGAGGGGTAGTTGGCTCACATTTGGGCTATGCAAATAGTATCTGCTTAACCCGAATATGAGCAACTACACCCCAAACACGTTTAAGTGGTGAGAAATCGATGTAGGCCTGATTCTATTTTGCATTCATTGTGCTACGCTGCATGCCTCAACACAGACACTGTGCAAGGTTTGCGAATATTTGATGATGCAATTAACTGCTGGCATTTTTTGTATGCTCAGTATCCCATGCCCATGTGACAAACAGCATGTAACATCAGCCAATCTGAGGACGTCTAAAGCAGGTAAACATGTCATTGGAAAATATATATATATATATATATATATATATATATATACACACACACACACACACACACACACACACACACACACACACACACACACACTCTCCTGGAAATTGAAATAAGAACACCGTGAATTCATTGTCCCAGGAAGGGGAAACTTTATTGACACATTCCTGGGGTCAGATACATCACATGATCACACTGACAGAACCACACGCACATAGACACAGGCAACAGAGCATGCACAATGTCGGCACTAGTACAGTGTATATCCACCTTTCGCAGCAATGCAGGCTGCTATTCTCCCATGGAGACGATCGTAGAGATGCTGGATGTAGTCCTGTGGAACGGCTTGCCATGCCATTTCCACCTGGCGCCTTAGTTGGACCAGCGTTCGTGCTGGACGTGCAGACCGCGTGAGACGACGCTTCATCCAGTCCCAAACATGCTCAATGGGGGACAGATCCGGAGATCTTGCTGGCCAGGGTAGTTGACTTACACCTTCTAGAGCACGTTGGGTGGCATGGGATACATGCGGACGTGCATTGTCCTGTTGGAACAGCAAGTTCCCTTGCCGGTCTAGGAATGGTAGAACGATGGGTTCGATGACGGTTTGGATGTACCGTGCACTATTCAGTGTCCCCTCGACGATCACCAGTGGTGTACGGCCAGGGTAGGAGATCGCTCCCCACACCATGATGCCGGGTGTTGGCCCTGTGTGCCTCGGTCGTATGCAGTCCTGATTGTGGCGCTCACCTGCACGGCGCCAAACACGCATACGACCATCATTGGCACCAAGGCAGAGGCGACTCTCATCGCTGAAGACGACACGTCTCCATTCGTCCCTCCATTCACGTCTGTCGCGACACCACTGGAGGCGGGCTGCACGATGTTGGGGCGTGAGCGGAAGACAGCCTAACGGTGTGCGGGACCGTAGCCCAGCTTCATGGAGACGGTTGCGAATGGTCCTCGCCGATACCCCAGGAGCAACAGTGTCCCTAATTTGCTGGGAAGTGGCGGTGCGGTCCCCTACGGCACTGCGTAGGATCCTACGGTCTTGGCGTGCATCCGTGCGTCGCTGCGGTCCGGTCCCAGGTCGACGGGCACGTGCACCTTCCGCCGACCACTGGCGACAACATCGATGTACTGTGGAGACCTCACGCCCCACGTGTTGAGCAATTCGGCGGTACGTCCACCCGGCCTCCCGCATGCCCACTATACGCCCTCGCTCAAAGTCCGTCAACTGCACATACGGTTCACGTTCACGCTGTCGCGGCATGCTACCAGTGTTAAAGATTGCGATGGAGCTCCGTATGCCATGGCAAACTGGCTGACACTGACGGCGGCGGTGCACAAATGCTGCGCAGCTAGCGCCATTCGACGGCCAACACCGCGGTTCCTGGTGTGTCCGCTGTGCCGTGCGTGTGATCATTGCTTGTACAGCCCTCTTGCAGTGTCCGGAGCAAGTATGGTGGGTCTGACACACCGGTGTCAATGTGTTCTTTTTTCCATTTCCAGGAGTGTGTATAAACAAAGATGATGTGACTTACCAAACGAAAGCGCTGGCAGGTCGATAGACACACAAACAAACACAAACATACACACAAAATTCAAGCTTTCGCAACAAACTGTTGCCTCATCAGGAAAGAGGGAAGGAGAGGGAAAGACGAAAGGATGTGGGTTTTAAGGGAGAGGGTAAGGAGTCATTCCAATCCCGGGAGCAGAAAGACTTACCTTAGGGGGAAAAAAGGACGGGTATACACTCGCGCGCGCGCACACACGCGCACACACACACACACACACACACACACACACACACACACACACACACACACACACACACATCCATCCACACATATACAGACACAAGCAGACATATTTAAAGACTTTAAATATGTCTGCTTGTGTCTGTATGTGTGTGTGTGTGTGTGTGCGAGTGTATACCCGTCCTTTTTTCCCCCTAAGTCTTTCCGCTCCCGGGATTGGAATGACTCCTTACCCTCTCCCTTAAAACCCACTTCCTTCCGTCTTCCCCTCTCCTTCCCTCTTTCCTGATGAGGCAACAGTTTGTTGCGAAAGCTTGAATTTTGTGTGTATGTTTGTGTTTGTTTGTGTGTCTATCGACCTGCCAGCGCTTTCGTTCGGTAAGTCACCTCATCTTTGTCTTTGTTTTTATATATAATTTTTCCCACGTGGAATGTTTCCTTCTATTATATACAATCCAGCAAACAAGACTATTTGTTCCTTTGTCATATATTACTGGTTGCTGTACCATCTCCACTACAAGTTGGAAAAATATTTATGAAATATTCTGTGTGTGTATGAGTGTGGTGTTTTCACAATTGTGGCTGGTTGCTAATGCTTGTAAACTTTGCTGGAAATGTCTTCTGCCTTTAATTACTCACATTATTGGAACCTGAATGAAATCAGCATTATCAGTGTAGGAAAAATACTTAACACTGGTTTGTGTCCATCTATAAACAGTAATTCAATTAAGTGACTCAGGAAAGCAGACTAAAACTACTGACAGGTTGCAATATAATGAAAATACAAATACATGACTAAAGCACTAATACTTGGTATGTATTCTGGGAATAGGGGTTTGACTTAACAGGAACATATAAACTATCACACTGAATATCAAGCTTCTGAAACTAACATCCTTTTTCCTCTCATTGTTCCATTTGTTTTTTGTGTGTTCTCTGTTTCAAGAACCAGTTTCAAATGTGGAAACTTGGAGTATACTACAGCTTTCTATATATCATTCCCATTGGGACATCACAGAAAAGGTTAGACTAGTTACAGAGTGCATAAAGGCATTTAAGCACTCTCTCTTCTCACAAGTTACTTGTTTTAGCCTGGGCACATTCTATAAAAATGTAATCGATCACGGTCCCACTATCTTGCTGTAAGAGTTGGAAAATTAACTGCTGCTGAAATTAGATTGGAACACCCAAATAATGATTCCAGTTGATTTTTCCTAGGTATATCTTTGAAGAAATCTACATTCAAATCTGTACAAATTACTTCTTCTTCTTGTCTGACAAGCAGCTCAATAATGTATCTAAATATCTCATAAATAGCTGAAGATTTCCTAGTGGAATTCTGTAGACTGTTACAAAAACCAGGAAAAATGATTCTAGTCTATAATGCCTTATATTTAACTTTTCTATTATTGAGGATATATGGTGAGAGGCACAAAAAGTACATCACTTCAGAATTTTCCACATCTAGAAATACAAGAAGCTCATGTATCTTATTTTTCAAACACATAATAAATGTTACACATATTATGGTCTTGTTCTGTTCCAATTGCCTTCAAGACTGTCTATAACCTCACTACAATGCAAACAATGTGCCCCCCACCCACCTCTCCACCCCTTATACAGCTAATCTGTCTTTGCCCCTCATATTCAAATGCAGGCCCTGCGTTGTGGATCTGCATCTCCAAACTGCAGCAACAGGTAAAGAACAGATATGAGACTTTGTTTCAGTCAAAGGCAATCCACTCAGCTCTTTGTTTACACACCTAACAGCCATGTTAATCCAGGGCTGGTTATGATGCAAAAACTCACCAAACCCCATACATGTGTATGCTGTTGGTGTTACTGTTTCCTCCAGGACAACTTTAATACAATAAATTGCTAGCCAGGCTGTTTCTTGCGCCTCCTACTATAAGTACAAGATCCTCTTCATCAAAATCTCTGCTCAAGGCCCCTATATTGTCACCTGGCTAAACTCGGCACTAGGTTGAACAATACTTGTGTCCTGGTGTTCTACCCCTAGCTTCTCCTGTAGCATTTGACCTATACTCCTCCCATGACTGCTGCCTATCAGTTGGCTTCTTATCTATCTGCTTGCTCTTTCTACCAACCTACCCTTAAAATTGTACCTACGATCTGCTGCACTCTACTTTACTCAAAAACCAGTTGAGGCTCTTCTCCTATTTCACATAACAAGTCAAACAGATTGCTAACCAGAGTTTGAAATGTGATTTCTGAGGTTTTCACCTTCTGTTTATCGCTCATTACCTTTTCCCAGCTCGCATAGTATCTTTCTCCCTTCAGCCTGAGTCATTCAAAATACACCGTTTCTAATTCTACCTGAAGAGCACAAATTTCTCTACCCTGTTCTGTGACTCTTTTCTTGAGTTCATAATCTACAACTCCACGAGAGAGCCTCATCTGACACTTCAGTGGCTTCCCTAATACAATCGCCCAAGTGAAACATCAAACCACAGTCCTGACATGTATGTCCCATACTAACTTCAGCTCTATCACAAGTTCATATTAAATTTAATTATGAGTTATGGAGCCAGTGTCTGGGCACTCAGAGTCTAAACATGTTGTGGTGATAAGAATACAGCACAGCTGTGGAGCTTCTAGTGCCCAATCTACGAGCAGGCATATGTAATTTGGATTTTCTGATAAGAAAAAGAGGAGTCAACATATGTTCTAAGGAGAAACTGTATGAAAAGGCACAAGAAATTCTTGGAACACTAGTAAGGAATCCAACTGCAAAAAAAAGTCAGAAAGACAGAAATCGTTACTTGGAGAATGGCACCAGAGGTGGAATTCCTCAGACACCAGAAAGACAATGTTTCTCTTGTAAATGAGAGGCTTCAATTAACACATTTTGAGCCAGTTAAGGGTCCCCTACTTCTCTGGAGATGGGCAATAAATTTCCTATATATTTGAAGAAAATTGATAGGAGGATAATGACCATCTGTGAATGTGGTAAAAAGGGCAGTCCAGATAATGTCACGAGAATGTCTCGTAGCTGGAAACCCAGAAAGTCTTGCTGAACATGTTTTAAGAGGCAAAAATATCAATGACATAAGTACGTCCTAAACCCTTCGAATGATTTCAACCAAATTTGGTACATATATTAGATACAATCTGGAAAGAAATGCTGTGGGGTAAGAACCACGAACCTCCTACTGAGGCAAGCATGACAGCATGGAGAGAGAAGGGAGGAGGACGAGATGGGCTGACAGTCAGGGGGAGGGGGTCGATGGGCACACATTGGTGGGGAGGGGGGCAGAGGAGATGGACAGTGAGAAAGGGGGGGGGGCAATGGACAGAGAGAGAGAGAGAGAGAGAGAGAGAGAGAGAGAGAGAGAGAGAGAGAGATGAGGGGGGGGGCGGGAGGCGGAGATGGGCAGAGAAAGGAAAGAGAAGGAGAAGGAGATGGACAGAGGAAAGAAAGGGGAGGAGATGAACAGGAAGAGGGGGGGGGGAGACGAGATGGAAATAAGATGGGGGGGGGGGGGAATGTGGACAGAGAGAGGAGGGAGGAGGAGATGGCCTAATAGAAGCCTGGAATACATACATACCTGGGCAATGCCAGGTACTCCATTAGTTGATAATAAATACACTTTAGTAACAAATGGGAATAATATTGTGAAACACCCACGAGTGTGTACGACAGTACACGAACTTCAGTTCAAAGTTATAACAATTTCAATTTAAGTGTAGTGGGGTTGGTGACCTCCAGAGATATCAAACATAGCCAGTGGAGCAATTGTCTCGAGAGGTATTGGATGTATGTTGCAATTTTGTTCCATTGGGCCCCTGTAACTAGCGAAAGTATTAACTGAATTGTTCAACTTTAGACAGTTTGGTCTACAATATATATGCAAGTTAAGTCAGAGAACAATACTGTACATTATTTTTCTAATGTAATGATGCTGATACTGTATACCTTGTAATTGTTGTACTATACTGAACTGCCTTCAGCAAGAGGAGCAAACCTGAATAAAAGTGTGATATACAAAAAAGTTCTCTACTAAGTATGGTAGAATAACTGCTTATTTAGCTAAAGTCATTCTCGACCATAGTTTGAAATTTGCAGCACGTCACACAACTATGAGAAAGACACCACACTGTTGGTGACAAGAAACACAGTAACACTGCAGCTTCAGTGGAAAGTATCGGCAGGTACAAGAAATAACATGGGCTGGCCTACTGTCCATACAGTTACTGACGGAGAATAAGTAAATCACTGTCATCGAGGTATAGTCTATTGTGAAATGACAGACGCAGCATGTAATCACGATAGGTACTACGAACTTTTAGATACTGCATCCAACAAACAGGGACAGAACAGTACCAGTATTGTTGCAATATCCAAGAGGAAATTATGTGAGTCAAATGAACATTCCTCTAAACCACTTATGTCCACATGTGAACCATTTCGCTATGAAGACCAACAAAATTTGTGCATTAAAATTTTGTATTAATTAACTAAACAAAATTTTAGCAAACAACAGCTCCAACTAAGTGCGAAGGGCACAAAGGATGTTTTTTGTGTAACAAACCCATTAATTTTACTGTTTCAAAATGATTTCCATTGCCATCATAGCATCTCTTATCCTCTGATAACAGTCCAACAATCAATTTTTTCCCAAGTTACTTTTCACAGACAGGCACATTCATCATTCCCTGTAGACCTTTCAGTGTGTGATTCACTTGTGAAAGCAGAAAAGTTATGACTGCAGAGCACGATTTTAACGGAGGGTAATGACCAGTATGCTGTGTATTCTTGTCCACAGCACTGGAGTATTTTTGTGATGTAAGAAACGAATGTGGTGGCTTGAAGTTAGATGATTGGTTTTACACACTTTTCTGAGTCTCGGCACATATTGTGCAACATCCACTAATTCTGGGAGTCTAATACTACAAGTTTCAACAGATCACTACAGTGAGAGATAAAGAATCACTTACTTTTTTACCGTATCATTAATCCTTTGGCTGTGGTATGCGAGATATGTTGGTTACACATTGGGTGCTGCACTGTCACAGTGCTAGCTGTGCCCCTGGAGCACAATAGTGTACTTTGAACTGATATATACATACATTATTTACTACCAATTTGTTTTTTAAGCACAGAAAGATTCTCATTTCTTCTTTATTACACATTATTGTTTTAATTTCTAGTTTCAAACAGAAAGGGTATAGAGAATTTAATGATTGGGGGGAGGGAAAGGGGGAGGGAGGGAGGGGGGGGGGGAGACGGGAGGGAGGGAGGGGGGGAGAGGGAGAGAGAGAGAGAGAGAGAGAGAGAGAGAGAGAGAGAGAGAGAGAGAGAGAGAGAGAGTAACAGTTATCAAAAAGCCAAACCAGAGGCTCCCAGCCAGTTATCCACAAAATGTTTCTCATTTTGGTTACTACTGTTGTTCATGCTACTGATTTGAAGTGATTGTAGCAAAACACTCCATTCACTCTAGACATCAAACAGGTTGTGTATGTTGATGAAATAATTTCAGCTGTCTTCCTTGTATCAAGACACAGTGACTGAAATGGATTTCTTAATAGATGAAGCCTGCTTATACAGACTCCATTAGACAAAAAAAAAGTGGTATGGCGAGTACAAATCAAATGTGGTGCTAAGTTCCATTCTTCATATAAAACCAGCAGCACCTTTCACTACATCTCTAGCTGCAGCTGCAGCTTACAAAGCACATTTGGGAGTCACCTAGTTGGTGCTACCGGTTTCAGCTTCTAGTTTGCAGCTAGTTGCTATGGAATGTCCAGCTCCTTTCTGTATTGTTCTCCATTATGAAGATACCAAAGGAGTCTGATTCTGTTGAAGCCTGTCACTTCTAACACCACAGTTATGCAACGTAGAGCACTGATTGAGATATTCATGTGAAACCTTTTCATTAGAATGAGTCCCACCATTCAGGAATGACACATCAGTGTCCAGAATGAAATTTTCACTCTGCAGGGGAGTATGCGCTGATATGAAACTTCCTGGCAGATTAAACCTGTTTGCTGAAACAAAACTCAAACTCAGGACCTTTGCCTTTAATGGGCAAGTGCTCTACCAAGTGAGGTTCTGTGACGTTTGGAAGGTAGGATATGAGGTACTGGTGGAACTAAAACTGTGTGGGTGGGTTGTGAGTCATGTTTGGACAGCTCAGTCGGTAGAACACTTGTCCATGAAAGGTAAAGGACCTGAGTTAACGTCTCGGTCTGGCACACAGTTTTAATCTGCCAGGAAGTTATATTATCAGTGTATTTAGCCAATCTGTACCCTACCATTTGCAGTGAACTACATGTTGCCTGTCCCACAGGCTTGACTTGGAGATGATATGATCAATGCTGACATCGCATTTCATTTCATAATGCGAAGTTCCTCTTAGTTTCATACAGTGCAGTTACACTTTGCCCTATTAAAACCCTTAAACATGAAACAAGCCAACAACAGTTTTCAGGAGTCTGATTTGAACTGGAAAGCTTAGTTTGGATCACTATACATCTGTGTCTGAATTGAATTACACAATGTGGAAACGGGAATGTAAGCTTCACATTCATTTCAATATAATGTTTTTGCCTAAGTTTTTCTTGTCCTTATGTTGCTCTAAATCAAAAATCTGAAGATGAAGCTGCAAATTAGATTCCATAGCAAGTCAAATATACTTACATTGAGGAACTTTGTGAGTAAATCAGTGGCATCTGCATCTAAACGAGGAGCCCAAGAATTCAGTGGTGTAGGAGGATTGTAAGGATGTGCATATGATGCAGCAGCACCACCCCAGGCATCCTCTGGGGGTGAACCCAGCACCCGAAAAATAAGTCTTAGCTCCTCATCAACTGTAGATCCTGGAAAAAGTGGTCTGCCACTTGCCATCTCATAAAAGATGCACCCAACACCCCTGAAATAATGATACAGAACTGTATGTACTAACTATTATGTCAAATTATGATACTGTCTTATGTGAAGTAATCCAGCATAAAACAAAGTAAAATCTAATCAGAACATATCCACCGTCATGCACAATATAGACTACACATGTTAAATGGATCAAATAATACTATGGTGCATAAATGAGATCTTACCTCCACCTGAAGGGTGATCTACATACATACAGTTATTCACACAAAATACATATACGTTTAAATACAGATTACATCTCTTGCAAAAATGGGTTATGGCCAAAATTAGGCAGCAACAAAATTGATTGTAACTTTGATTAATACATGAAAAAGTTTTTCTTACAACATTTAAGAGCTGCAACACATTTCTCACAAAACAATGTGTTATTTATCACAAAGAGAAAGCTTGAAAGATAAAATCAAAATCTGCATTGACATTGCATGTGTAGTATCAAACTGGAACCACCATTTTGAACATTTGGAACATTTTCTTAAAGCTGAATACAAATTCAGTGTCTATAACTTTATTATAAAATTTTATATATTCCATGTCATTTCAAGTAGGACCACATATTATGTTTACATAAAAACTGCCCTCTAGTATTATACCAACAATTCCTTGGGAAGTGCAAAGTATAAAGCACAGAACAGGGACAACATGAAAATTGACTACATTCTAGTGCCCTTGACTGTAAGCATCCCCAAACCTCAATAAAGAACACATTAGGCTGTACCACACCGCTTGACAATTATGCAACTACACAGCACAACAATTTTTCATTTATCCACAATGCAATCTTGTGTAGATCCTTTTCAGTAAATTCAGGTGCAAGTTCAAAGCAGCCAAGTGGCAAACAAAATGACTGCACAATATCCATCCATGGCTGCCAGTGTTCGCTGTCCCATCAATCTGTACAGCACATCCCTCAGTTTTCTCACTAATAGTCCTGATGAAAGACGGTTTCTTTCTTTGGTAACCCAGGCTGCTTCTCTTATATTTTTCATCATCATGTTGATTCAAAAGACTTTTGCAGTATTCCCCAGTATTTTACCACTTATAAGGGCTTTCATCCACTGCTTTGAATGCTGGTCACTTCTGGCATCGATTGGTGGAACTATGTCTCATTCACAGTAACAACAAACACCCACTCAAAATCAGGTTGATTTTCCTCCAAACTGACCAAACATCACTCAGAAAGTCATTTGCCTATTAGCTTTCGGTCAGCATTTAACAAGTGCAAAGCCCATCTTCAACATAGTTTTTTTCATGGTTAATTCCTTGCATGAAATATACAGCAACCTCTCTTCTGATATTCTTATGGTATTAGCTGTTTCAAACTCCTTTAATCAATGATTGTTTGTTTAATGCGCGTGTTCAAATGCGTGTGAAATCCTATGGGACTTAACTGCTAAGGTCATCAGTCCCTAAGCTTGTACACTGCTTAACCTAAATTATCCTAAGGACAAACACACACACCCATGTCCGAAGGAGGATTCGAACCTCCGCCGGGGCCAGCCGCACAGTCCATGACTGCAGTGCCTAAGACCGCTCGGCTAATCGCGCGCGGCGACGTTTGTTTAATACCATAATGTATATTGTGCACTTTCTCAAAATTTTCACCTATGTTTGCAGTTTTGGAACATTCTTCACACTGATCCTGTTCAAGGGAACAAGAGCCAAGTATAAATTCAGCTGTTATTTCTTAACCATTGAAAATCCAGGACCACATTTCACATAAACTTTCCCCAATTGTGAAATAACTGAATTGACGTTACAGAATTTTATGACTACATCATATTGCAGCTCATTCGTTTGAATGAACCATGAAAGCTACTCAAAAAAGCAATATAAACCTAATTGCATTACAGATGAAGTAGCCTCTCTGCTGTTTTACTGCACAGAACATACCAACATAACAAAAACAAAATTTAACCAGATATCAAAATCATCTCTGTGACAGGCTGACAAATTTTCTCCTCGCACTTGTAGCGACACAGTATACTGATAGGATGAAGATCTGAGATAATGCATTCACTCACAGAACAAACTTCTTCTTCTTCTTCTTCTTCTTCTTCTTCTTTCACTTGCGCCTTTGTCCTACAGTTCTCACAGGGTCGGTGTAGTTATAATCGGATTTGGATTTGGTTACTTTGAAGGGGTGGCTGGATGCCCTTCCTGCTACCACCCTGTACCCTCTGGGACGGAATCAGTGCACCCCAGCTGTTTGCGTCTAGTGTAAATCATGAAATAGTGAGAACCAGTTGCAAATGTCTACGAGGCATGTAAGTTTGAGGTGGTACATGGGGACCAGCCCTGTAATCACCTAGTGGGATGTGGAAAACCTCCTAAAAACCACATTCAGGCTGGCCGGCACACCGGCCCTCGAAGTTAATCTGCCGGGCAGGTTCTATCCGGGGACCACCGTGCCCACCCGAGTCCAGGAAGCAGTGCATTAGTGCTCTCAGCTAACTTGGGGGGGGGGGGGGGGGGGGGGGTTCACTCACAGAACAAACAATGGCTGCATTTAATTTTAGAAGCACTCTAGAAAATTTTAAACAAAGACCTGTTTAAAAAGTTCACGAGGTAACACAATGAACATTGATGAGGAGCCATGAAGAGATTTTTTTAAAGCATTGTGGAGACGCAGCCAACTATTAAAACAACTGGCTTCAGTGTTTTTCTTGGCCTTCTGTTCATTTTTCAGGCTGATATCATCTGTAGTTGAGATATAGGAGATGCCCACTGATCCCCTGCAGCAGTCTAATGACAAATGTCTTTTAAGATTATTTGGTATTTAGATGGTACTGCACAGCCTCCTCTTTTGTATGGTTACATGTGAAGTGCTAACTCTGTAACTATTTGATATTTAACAATGTAAACTCCAGGATGGAACAATGACAATATTATGAAAAGGCTAGATTGCTACTCACCATATAATGGAGATGCTGAATCACTTTTGTTGCACCTGTCAGTGACTCAACACCTCCACTGTATGATAAGTAACAATCTAGCCTTTTCATAATATTCTCACTATTTGATATTTAGTTTTTAGGCTTTTTAAGAAAGTAGTATAAGATGGACTTTTAACTGAGGTACTGAAAAACATACTAAGGCTTTGAAATGTATTTTTATCATAATATTTTGTGTATTCCATGGATATTGAAAATATCAAATGTCGAGGTCCTTCATTGGATGAAAATGCAAAAAAGAACAGCTATGTATTATAAAACAAAGAAAGATACAATACTTTGGACAAATGAGGGATATGGGACATCAGTTAATACAACTTATCATTGCAGGAAAATTACATGGCAAAATGTTAAATGAAAAATTGAGAAACCTGTAGCTGAAAGACAAAAGAACACGGCACAGTTGGAGATCAGAAGCAGTTTTCCATGAACGACTGTCAAGATCAGAGCTCGCTACCTGAACAGCTACCCTTTGCTAGGAGTTTGCTTTTTAAGAAGACCACACTTTTAAAATTATTTAAAGGACTCAAAATATGGAACAATTTTAAACCATTAGAGATGCACAACCTGCATCTGTAATTAAAATATATGCTTTGTATTGATACTGTGACTAGTTGCTTCATAACTGTTTAACAAAAAAATTTTGCAATTAGCCAGATTTTGACTCACAGTAGGTTCATCCTCAAGTTGTAGGTACTCACAGGCATTTTATACTTTGTACCAGGTCTAGTTACTTGCTGAGACTGCAGAAAATAGTTGGAATTATATATATTCAGCAATCTTATGCAGATAAATAAACAACTGTGTAATTTTGTTACTTACAAGTTACGTAATTCCTAAAGTTGTAACTAATGGCATTTCACAGCAATTTATTACAGGCCAGCATGAAAACACAGCACTCAGATACACTTGGTTTAACAACTCCGATACAAACATTCGACCAAGTACTGAGAATGACAAATTATGAGATATGATAATTTGCTACATCAAATTCTTGGAGATGTAGCAACACGTTGTCAAAAGATATTATGAATAGCTATGCCAATATCATCTCATGTGTGCAAACATGAAGATATATAAGCTGTTATAATCTTTAAATGGGGGCACCAAATGCATTTATACAGTTCATTGAAGAACTGTGTGTTTGTGAAAGAGCAAGACAGACAAATGATTGCTCAGACACCTGTGAAGAGACTTGCCTGAAATGGACTAGAACTTGCTGCCCATGATTGCACAGTTATAACTCACACATTTTATCTGTTTATTCTAAATATAATAATAATAGTTGAATGAACTTTATATATTCTCTAGACATGTACATTTAAGGTCATATCATCACATATCTTCACCTTTGAATACATGAGAGGTAAATAATATCTTTCAACAATGGACTTCTACACATCAAACTATTTGATTTACCAAGTTTTTGTATCTCATAACTTGTTATTCTTAGCACTCAATCAGATGTTTCTACCCAACTTGTTAAAAGTGTATAAAGTGCTGCATTTTCTGCACTGGCATGTGATGGATCGATGTGAAGTGCCATACACACAATTTCAGGAATTACATAACATGCTGTTGTTGTCGTCATCGTCATCATCTTCTTCTTCTTTTTCAGTCAGGAGACTGATTTGAGACAGCTAGTCATGCTACTCTATCCTGTGCAAACCTCTTCATCTCCAAGTTACTACTGCAACCTACATCCTTTGGATCTGCTTACTGCATTCATCTCTCGGTCTCCCTCTACGATTTTTGAACCTCACCCTTCCCTCTAGTACTAAATTGGCTATCCTTTATCTCTCAGAATGTGTACTACCAACTGATCCCTTCTTCTCTCTTCTTGTCTAAACTGTTTATTGTTCATGTTTCACTTCCATACATGACTACACTCCATACAAATACTTGCAGGAAAGACTTCCTGACACTTAAATCTAAACTCAATGTTAACAAATTTGTCTTCTTCAGACACTTTTTTTTGCCCTTGCCAGTCTACATTTTATATCCTCACCATTTCGACCATTATCAGTTATTTTGCTGTCCAAATAACAAAACTCATCTACTACTTTAAGTGTCTCATTTCCTAATCTAATTCCCTGAGAATTACATCATGTAAGTAGCTATTTTCAGCAGCACAAAGATTCTAGCAATTAGCTGCATCTTGCATTAAGTATGTAATGTCCAAGAATACCCACGAACTGCTGATGAGTCTGCTGTGGCTCGACAGCTAGCCAATGAAAGCGTAAAATTTTTAAAAAATCATAAGTTGACGAGTAGCCATATCAATAAAAAAAGATATGACAATTTTAAATGAAATTTTTGCTTATGTACGATTTTAAACATCCTATTTGTGGCTTTGTAACATACCAATGGAAACTGTGCTTACAGGCAGTGACACTTAGCAACCAAGCCCCCTCAGTTGTTTGTACGGCAGCTGTCAGCACAGTGTGCTCACAGTGGCCCTAAATCATGGACTATGAGTCGTCTTCACAGTTTCACTATGTTTTTATATTATGCAATGATGCTAATCATGGCTATACATTTTATTTGCTTATTTTCCTAAGTTTAAGGAGACAGGTATGTTATTTGTTACATGCGTCTCAGATCATGTGAATCAACACTACTACTTGCATTGCTGTAACTTATTACAATGCTCATCCTCATAGATATGCACATTCTTTTTTAGATCATACTGATGATGATCATAACAATCGAAACCAGTTACTGAAGTGAATAAAACAAATTTGCGATAATGTTTTTGGGTTTCAACGTACAAATTACTGGGAAGCTGTGGAAAGTACTTTGCCATTGAGCATCACACAGTATTCAGTGACAGTCATGGAACTGAAATAATGGGAGCATTCACATATGATTGCTGTTTTTACAGTTCCAAAGTGGATTTGAGGAGTTTCAAAACCAAACAGTTCTGCAGCTATCTTACAATGTATCTAATCCCCTCTCCTTCTTCCCAGCCATGTGAATCTTTTCCTCTCTAACCAAAAATACAAAAAAAAAAAGTCGTGTGTTGACATCACACTGGGCCTCCAAAACGGTCTGTGTCTACCCATAAGTGTTTGTGAACAACCTTCCCAACAAGCCTTTAGCAATGTTTATGATAACACGCAACTATTCACAAAATTTGAAGAGTAGGCTGGAAGATGTTAAAGTGAATTTTCATTAATCTAACCATTTCATCACTTCATGAAACTTTCAAAGCAACTTACATGAAAATATTTAGTTGTTGAACTTCAAACAAGTTAAATCAGGAGTAACGATGAAATGGGATCTTGACATTTCATTGAAGTCAGACACATCAGATAAGAGGAAATGTTTTGGATAGTGGCCAAGTGAATCTGGTTTAGTAAAATGTTTTCAGGATATAACTGGAACATTGTGCAATATTTCAAATAAAAGCTTTACACAACACGCAGGGCATGTTTTCTAACAAACAACCAATAAAAATTAGAAAGGTGAAGCAACTGATATTCAGCACAATGCACCAGGTCATCTTTTCAGTTGTTGCAATAGTTTGTGATGTAGTAGATTATTCGTTATCGTTCGTTGCAGTGAATAACACAATCCTAGTGTCTTGTCCTGTAGCCAGGTGTGAGGCCTTCCTTCCCCCCCCCCCCCCTCCCCCCCCCCCTCTCAAGCATACGTGCAGCAAACACTGTGCGTTTGATCAATGAACCAGCCTGGCATATGATCGAAACACATATTCACACTCCCTATGAAGCTGAAGAAAATAGTGTTAATTTTTCTCCGATTTATTTCTTGCTTCATATACAGTCTTGTCTTGTGTCACTACTACAACTGTGCAGTTAAAATCTCAGACCATTATGTACAATACTTTCGGAGATATAAATTTTACCTAAAAACCATAATAACTTTTCTTGTACTACAAACATCTGAAACTAGAATTATATTATCACTTCACAGAAATTGCTTATGTAGACTCTTCTTTCTTTTTGGTTACAATGGTTTGCTAAAATTAATATTATCAACATTCTCATTTAATTATGTTTTGCTGTGTAAGTAGCTTAGAAAGAATGAGAAAGTGTATGGAGGACGTAAATAATTTGTGTATGTTTTACTTTACTGAAACATGCCCATACCTGCCAACTTTTCAGAAGAGCTACCAGTGAAACTCACGCACGACAAAAAGACATAACGATTTTCGACATACCCCCAGCTTGACAAAAATAATAATACATCTGGGCTACAAAACACAATAATGAATTAAACTTCCTGGCATATTAAAACTGTGTGCCAGACCGAGACTTGAACTCGGGACCTTTGCCTTTCGTGGGCAAGTCCTCTACCATCTGAGCTACCCAAGCACGACTCACGACCCGTCCTCACAGCTTCAATTCTGCCAGTACCTCGTCTCCTACCTTCCAAACTTCACAGAAGTTCTGTTACTCTGCTGCAGAGTGAAAATCTCATTCTGGACAATAATTCATGCTCTAAAGAGGATACTTCAATGAAACCACATCTATTTGCATCATACGCCAATGATCTGTAGATGAACATAACAATCAAGAAGAAATCCATGTTAAAAAGCAGCAGGTGTGGCGATATTGGTTAGGAGCATACATACCAAGACTTCCTTGATAAATTAAGCAGATATACGAGAACTGAAAAAGGCTTTACACGATAAAAATTGTTTGATGTAACACAAGCAAGAAATAATGAAATACACACTGCAAATCACACACTAGTTCATCATAGTTGTGGGTGTTTTAGTTTCCTCCAAAAAGTATTGCGAAAATGTTTTGTCATAACAGGGACCAGAACTCCAGGTCTTCAAAACAGAAATAGATTCCAGAGATTCACTGGACATGGTTTATCTGATCTCTGTTCTATTTTTCTTCATAAGGCTGAAAACACATTCACATTCTGCATTGCTATTGGGTATGGTGAGAAAAAGAGCATTACTTTAGAAATTCAGTTACACTTAAGACGTCCATCGCCTCCACAAATTCTTGATATTTGTGTCCAGCTGGAATCAATTGCAGCATCTTGATTTGCTGCCAAAGTGTAATCTACCGGAAGAACTTTGAACTGTCTCTGTAGCTCATTCACCACCTCATCTGTAGTTTCATCCCCTTCCTTGCATAACACGATAGGAAACTTTTCCAAGAAAAAACAAATGGAAAAAAACTGTGCATCTTCAATTTTGTCTAACCTAGCAACTTGGGCATGCTTTTAACATATCATCCTTGTATGGAAACTTGTTGATGATGTAGTCACCGGCAGTGCAAAAGTAGTTCCTCACTGATGGAAGGAAAAGGGAATTATCTGTATCCTGGAGATCATTCACTAGGCTCGAAGTCTGCATGCCAATAACTAACTCTTCATCACTTCTTTGATTCTGAATCAAGTTATACTCAACTTCAAGCACTGAGGAGCTTTTGACACTTTTTGGCTTAATAAACTTGGTGAACAACTGCTTTAGCAAATCCATTAGAAGTTCTAACACACACACACACACACACACACACACACACACACACACACACACACACACACACACACGACAACTTGCGAGGAAGAATTGTGAAGGACAACATTCAGTTTGTCAAACACAGGAATAGTCATATGAAGGAAAGTGTAAAAGGCCTTATTGAAGTTTGACACAAACAATTTTTCCTCAGGTGTTTTAGCAGAAGTCTTACTTTTTAGGGTGGGTTTGTCACATTTGGAAAACTATGCTATTCTTTTAGGGTCATGTTTAGTAGCAGTATCAAAAATTCTCTTCTTCTGGTACTCCTTGGATCCACTTTGTTCAGCTCTAGGTATTCTGAAAGATGTCAAGCTTAAGGAAATGTTTTTGATACATAATATTACTTCATCCTTGAAGAAAGAAAGAAAGAAAGAAGTGGACCACACTGTTCCAGTAGTCTATCCAAACATCTGCCTAGAGATAACCACCTAGTACGTACATGCTTCAGAATTTTCTTTGCCTCTTTATTGTGCAAGTTCTGAAATTTCTGAAGGCATTCTTTTCTTTTGACACCCTTCTCCAAAAAATGAAATATCTCATCCACTTTGAGTGGTAATCCTCCAGCACCTTTTTTTCTGCTGCTAGATTAATCAGGTAGCAAATGCAACCTATGATGCCAATACTGGTTGAACTTCCGTCAGAACTACTGAAACCCAATTTTTGTGTCCTATCACAACAGGAGCATTGTCGGAGCAGAAAGCCACACAGTTTTCAATTGGTATGTTATGAGAATTCCACTGTGACAACACCAGGTTACCTATGTTTCGCCCTGTTGAGTCGCATCTAACGCTGGTATGGACAGCACACTTCTCACTACTTTTCCTGCGTAATATCATAGAATGTAACAATAGGATACAACTTGGCATTCATGTCGTTGCTTCATCAGTTGTCAAAGAAAATGGCCCATTCTGATCATTTTATTTATAACGCATGTGATTTTTGTGTGACCACAGCTGTATTTCTTTGCAACTTCTGATGTGGGAACCATCTTCTTAAATAAAGCACCAGCAAGATCAGCCACAATTACGGGCACACTACATTCCACGAAAAACGAAGTAAACACACTCGGCCCTAATTAAGTCACTGTAAATGTTTCCAGACTTGGCAAAAAGGTGTTGATTTTCTTGTATCTTCCTTCAATTTAACATAACTTACGTGTTTATCACACTTCATATGATTACTTAAATTGTTTCTTCCACCATGTGCAATACTAATATCACACCCACATACTGTGCAAAAGTATGCACAGAAAATCAACAGAATATGATTCTTTAAATCTGGAAGTACTCTCTCTTATTGGATTTATTCATGAACCCTACAACAGGAATACTGCGTATGAAAATGTCTGAGAACAAATGCCTCGGTATGTACTGAAACATCAAAAGGAACCTGGATCACTGAACTTCACATAAAATTATAACATAAACACTCAAGTAATTAAAACTTCCGGGTCCAATAGTAGAAATACTTCTCCCTGACGTTTCGTTGCCAGCTGCGGGCAACATCATCTGAGGTGAGTCTACGACTCACGGCCGGCGTTTTCAGTAATTAAAACTTCCGGGCTAAGAGGCCGTGGTCCAATAGTAGAAATACTACTCCCTGACGTTTTGTTGCCAGCTGCGGGCAACGAAACGTCAGGGAGAAGTATTTCTACTATTGGACCACGGCCTCTTAGCCCGGATGTTTTACTTACTGAAGACGCCGGCCGTGAAAGCCTACACGCTATGAATAAACACTCAAGGCAGTCAAACACTTCATCGAAACATGTCAAAGCACATAAAGGTCTTAAACCATTAAATGAACACATCGACAACCTTGTGAACAAAAACTATTAACAAGAAAACACACACACACACACACACACACACACACACACACACACACACACACACACACACACACGGAACAAATGTAATTAGGCCACATATGGTCAAAGAATATGGGTTAAATCACAACAAGTGAATGGAACAGAACAAAGAATTTGTGGAGCAGAGCCTGTCAACAGGTAAGATTCAAATGAAAGAACTGTTATCCTGGCTTTAAATTCAATTCCAACGATGATATGAACATCACACGGTTAAAAGTACTAATCATATCAAAGAGTGAGTTATCGACTATTGTAGACTTCCCTTCGACCCACGCAAACAACTGATTGTTCAGAAGTGGGGTGATTATTGAATGTTAAATTACAAATTTTTTTTCTGCGAAGTCGTAAAAGACACTGTCCATCTGTAAAACTGTAAAATGCTGCAATTTCCATACATTTTATGAATAAACCATAAAAATGGCAGGTTTGACAATGTAAAAGCACCTGTGGGAAAATCTTGTGCAACTGTGAGTCACGTGACATATGTCCAATGTGCATGATTTTGTATAAAAGAAGCCAGAATGAAAGTTAAAACTAAATGAACTAACATTTTATTCCTGGGAATAATTCTGACTTTGTTTTGTTTTTCTTTAAATAAATATCCAAATTTTAAAGCACTTAACTGTCTATGTCATTTTCACTTACTTTCAACATTTCACATACTCATCTGAACTGTTTTTCTTACAAGCCTGGATTCTAAGAAATTTGAAAGCACAGAAATGGTATATTTCAAAATTGTTTTCCTCTTGTTTTCAGTAGATGATGTGGCAAAAGAAATATTTAAAACTAGCAATGAATTTCAACAGTTTAACCATAAAATATTTTAACCACCTGTACCTAAATCTATTCTTCACGTAAGGATCTTAGTTTCACTACTGGTCAATAATTTTTCCTATTACAATTTCTCTGTATTAAACTACATTATGTATTAGCAGTTACAACAAAGATAACTACTGCAGACAACAATGGTTCCTATGTTGAAATCTGCTGACTGGATATGAATCATCAATAAAAACATTATTTACGGATGTGAGTTCCAGCATCAAGAGGACTACTTGTTTCTAGATAGTATTTTATTAGTCACCTGTTCCTTGTAACCAACACCACAGTCCCACCTTCTACGAAAATTTTTGGTGACGAATCATGACAGCCATTGGCAAGTTTTAACACTAACTTTAGGAATTACTTTTTACCTGTATTTTAATTTTAAAGTTCAGTTTTGTATGGGGTAGAGCTCGAGGTGCGTAATTTCAGAGCAATATTCACAAGGATTTGTATATACTTGGACAAACGTCACACTAACTTTTGAAACATGAAAAAACTCTACGGAAGCAAAATTTGATTAAGGTGAAAGGTGTCCAGGTGGCACATCCATTTTTTGATGAACATGAGCTCCAGCCAAAAAAGCTATGTGACAGACGAGTTTATACGTAAGTGGTGGCTGAGTACAAACGAATGTTCACATTTACAGCTGCACAATTTTAAAAGGTTAAATCCAAGGACTTTTGTTTGTGAAAATAAATCATAAAAATAACATCCTGCAACATTGTAACATACTTTAAGACAGGATTTGAAGTTAATACGGAATACTTGTAGGTATTTAGCATATACAGTTTCATGCAAGATTTTCTTTTTCACTGAATTAAATGTCCATCACAAAATCTATCATTCCAGAAAAGGACGACAATAATTATGTAAAACTCTGGGTATGCTTCACAAGTCAAAACAGTCTGGTTGGGTGATTCCAATTACTGTAAGAAAAGCATCACCAACATCTCTTACAGTCAAAAGGTGCTTAAGGACTTTTCAAAAAATACAACATAGATTTCAAGTTCAACAACAAGTAGTCTGAAAATACTTGCTTTATGTGTGAAGGCTTGTTTCTGATCAACATAACAATATGTCTATAGGGGTCCATTAACTAAAAGCACACTTCTCATGATAAAAAAACTAATTATAATGGGTAATGAACGATACATGAGCCATATGAAGCAGCACAGTGATTTACGGTGAATGTTACTGATTTTAGGCTTTTGAACATAATGTCAAAACTTTCTGTTAGTTCAAAGTCAAATAGCCATTTATTACAATCTAATCTAATCTAGAAACCAACTCACTGAAATTCTTTAAAGTTTATCTTCCTTTTCAGATTTATTTTGTTTTCTGTTTTCCCAATTTGTAAAAAAAAAGGACTTCCAAATGAGACGATATTTCTATTTCACTTAGCTCTTCTCACATCATGTAACTCTTTACATAACATAGCCTTCCACTGTAACTCGCATGCACACACTCATATATTAATTGTTTGAAGTTACATTACATTCAGTAAATTATCTGAAGTAGCCATTTTTGTTCACATGCATTAAACTGTCACCTGTAAGTAGGAATTCCCAACAACAAAGCCAGGTATATAATTTGCCCTTAATGTTTCATGTAGCAGTGACTGGGGAGTAACAGATGGAAAGAGCCCCAAGTGCTCATTAAAGCTGATAAGTTGTGTCACATATAACAAAAACTGCAAGGGAAACCGAGATTATGGGGTAGGATAGGAATAGAAAAAAAGGTTGATAAGACAGGTAGACAAAAACACCATAAAGAAATGATCACACAAACAAAGACACACAGTGCAATTGGAAAAGCTAGTGCCGAACCACCATCTTTAAACGTTCCCATGTTACTTCCTGCAAATTTCATGTGCGCTTCAGATATAAATATGTACAATTTGATGGCTCCCAAGCTGGCCACACATGCAATGTCAGTGAAGTGAATACAATGGCAGGACATTTCAGGAAGCTCTACAAAGACTTTATATCCCAGATTCAGCCAGCTGAACACATATCAGTTTGACACAATCCATTTCACCATGGACTACTTGAAGTATATTAGCAAGAGTGTAACATCATCAGAGTCAAAAGCCTGCCACAGTACCTTTCTTTACCTCACAGGCACAATCGACTGTGTCTTCTGTGACCACAGAAATGCCACTCTGGACACAGGGTGAATAGAAGCTAGTGGTGTAGTCTTAAGAGCCACATTCTCAACTGAAAAATGTAGACAAGTTGGTCAGGATACAATTAAAAAAGAAAAAAAAAAATCAGTTCACTATGCGGTGGTCCTTAAGCAACTTCGATGGCAGCCATGAAAAACACATGCAATAGTCATCAAGCTACATGTTTTCAAATTATGACTTGTTAATATATAAAAAAGTAATCACACAAAATAAAACAGCAGTGCCAAAATCTGTTATTTTCTCAAAACAAGCTACACAAGTTGCCTGAAAACATGAAAAAGGTTTGAAGAATATGCTGACATGGTGGACAACCTCATGCAATAAGCTCCAACTGAACATTGTTTTAAGTACCTACATGGTGCATTGCTGAATACAATGCCTAAGATCTGTGTATGTCATGAGTGTAATATAAAATAACTATGCATCTCAAAATGAGGGATTAAATCACAAAACAGTGAATATGTATTACTTTTCAACAACACATGTCCTGGGAAAAACACACGTCTAAATGAACTTTGTGAAGATAGAATTATTAACTCCATTAGATCACAAGAGAAGCAAACATTATACTGAAATAAGACAAAACTGATCATATTTTAGTACATGTGTTCAGCTGTAACAGTTCAAACTGGAAAACTAACATGAAAGATAAAATAATGAAGGGCTCATGAGTCTGTGGCTAAGGTGGAAAGCTGCAATTTCTCTAACAAAGTACGACGAGGAAATCATTCTTCCCAACAGACATTCAACGTTCCTGTATCAATCTCCACATAAAGAGTTCTGTGGAACAAATAAATATAGAATAGCAGGCATAGCAGGAAATAAGCTCATGAGCTTATTTACAGAAACCATGAAAGACACAGACCACAATGAACCAACCAGGATTAGGATCTGAATTCAAATTCTTGCAGCAGTGAGATTTTCCATTACATTATTTCACTTGGTGCATAAGAGAAACCTCCAAGGTCAGAACTATCAACAGCATACAACAAAAGCTGGAGTTATCTATGTAGAGGGTTATGTTGAAATGAAATCTTTAAAGAGTAAAATTTGTGAAATTGTGGTGAGGTGAGGAGAGGAGTGATGGCAAGAGGGGATATACGGTAATTTTATGTATCTTTCCACTGTGGTCAGAAAAAAACATTGAGAGATTATCAACATCTTGCTTTATTTTGTACCAGAAGGAAGGAAGATCATGGTCTAATGTCCCACTGATGGTGAGATCATTAAAGACAGGACATGGATGAGGGAAGGAAATTGGCCATGGCCCTTTTTTTAAAAGGAATCATTCTGATATTTATCCAAACTGATTTCATAAAAGCACTGAAAACTTAAATCTCGATGGGCATATGGGGGGCTGAGCCACAATTCTCACAAATGTGAGTCCATTAGCCTAGCCACTGTACTTACGTTGCTCTGTGATGAATTACTGCAAAGAGAGTGCTCAAGTTTTTAATAATGGATTTAGAATAATGCTTACACAGAAAGAGCACAGAAAAGTGAAAGTAAGACATTTACGATAACAACAAGAAATCAATAAGAACAAGAGGGAAGTAGCCCTCATCCTTCAATATCAGATGGACAGAATGGTGGGAGACAATACATTGATTCAAGCAGAATCATACTGCCAGTTATCAATGCTGTCTTACATGCCAGTTTCCATGTATAAATAATACATCTACATGCATAGGTATGTGGATGACAGTACTGATTTCCATGTAGAAATAATACATCTACCTGCATAGGTATATGGATGACAGTATTCTTGGCAAAAACTTGGGTACAGGATATGAGGATACTGAATCCCATGCAAGCAAAGACACTCTATGTCACCTGGACAGTTATTTCATTGGTGAATCCTGATACCACTGGCACTGCTGCACCTTTGTATATCTGCCACATAGAGGTTCTTGTCATAGCTAAAAAATACTATTTGCATTTATACCAGAGCAGTGCCCATGTCGTGACAGATAGTTATGCCAAGAAGAGAATCAGAATAACCAATGCTAGTGAGGTACATGCAATACCTTTATGTATGCACAAAACAAGAGAGCTGTGAATACTTACTGTAAATATGTGAGATTTAGAGGAACAATAAGGGAACCAATGATTCACAGGTAGAAGCAGTTCAGTTTAGGATGTGAGGATATTCACAATGAAGAGAAACAAGCAGATCTTAAAAAGTGAGTGAAGAATTTGTGGAGAGAGCTGCAGTGATGAATGGAGAGAAAAGGCATTTCACATTCCTGAGATGTATGTTTCAGTTTAGAAAATTCCATGAATAAGTCAGCATGAAATTGTTATCGGTATAAATGGCACTAATCTGCTATAATGGTACACAAAGCTGGATTCGTACTACTGTAAGTGTCCCAGTAAGAGAGAAAAGAATGCAGAAAAGTAATGGAAGGTACATATTTGGATATACAACAAAGAGTTGGGTATTTATTATGATTTTTGTGAAGCATCACATCAAAATTTATTTACTGAATCACAATTATAATTCACCAACTTTAGGATACTTCCAAATATCTTTGATAATGAGTGTTTCATAAGGAGTTTGTCCACGATAGGTACTGTTATGAATGGCGCTGACATTACAGCCACACAAAGAATTTTTAGTGTAATAGAACAGATCTCTGGTTATAATGTATTTTAACAAGGATGTATCAGACGTTGTCCAGGAGCCAATAAGCTACTGTGGATACATTGTCATAATCATGGACTGATCAGTACTAAATTGCAAATCTACACCAAATTATGTACCAGTATTTCAGCACAATTTTCACACACAGATACGAAAGCACCTACAATGCACCTTTGAACACATTCACAATAGTGCACACAGATGGGCTACAAGAAAGGCACAACAAACATGTTGCTCAAAAAGATCTGTGCAACTAATCTTCAGGTTTTTAAAAGTGTTTCAGATACAAATTACACAGGTTTCAACAAGGAAACATTTACTGCTCTGTTTTCCAGAGATCCTATGGAAATAATGTTATTTTATACCAATTTGAAAATAAAAAACATTACAGTCAGTCAGTGAAGAATCTTCTACACGTTCGCAACAAAGCTGTCAATAAATTGAAACTTTTTCCTTACTCATAACGATTTTATACTAATTTCACCATTTTCTTCACATTCTCTTCACACTCATTGTCAAGTACACCCAAGTACAACTGAATCAGACATGAATACTGTGTTGAAGGGAGTGCTCCTGTTCCCACAGTTAATGGAATAAATCACTCCAGCATATGACTGAGATGTAATCACACTTCATACTGATTGTCAGTAACACAAAGCAGTGACAAGGACAAAATCTCAATGTCGTGTCATTGAGAACAGATGCATAGGACATGCCCTTACTGAAGTTGCGCACACACTGGCCTTATGAGATGCCGTTGTCAAGGTTATGAAAAAGAGAAAGAGAGAGAGAACACTATTCACTGATGCTCAAAGCACTAAAAAACGTCACCTGGCCTGAAAAGAACCAGTATGTAAACTAACATTTATAAAAACTGCAACACTAAGGATGCTATGTGTGACTTAGAACATTATACCATAAATTATATGTTTATTAGAATCAACAGACTGTACATGTTCTCCAACTCTGTGAGTTTAGTGTTATGCTACAATTAGCAGCTTTAAACAACATGGCATGGAAACAAAGAGGGACTAGGTATGTTTCTGGGGAATCTCCCTTCACACAAATTGGATGTGACTCCACAAAGGATCAAGATTGATTGCTGGAGGAGGTGACAATCTAACTTTGAGGCAACTGTCCTGCTGAAATATGGCATGTGGATTGGTTTGAAGGTGAGGCAATATCTCAGTCTTCAAAAGTCTGCCTGATGTAGTGATTCCTCTTTGGATTGCTCTCAATATCTAGACGTCAAGATCACATGTATCAAACAAACACCAAACTACTCCACTTGACGTTTTCCACTATGCTATTCAAAGCCTGATATAAATGTGGCCATCACTGTAGAACAGCATGACATGAGACACATTTGAAAACAATATAGTTTGATCCTCAGTATTTATTGAGGGTATTTACATGCTCACTGTAGTCAGTTGGATTTGTAGCTTCCGGATAACACTAGCATGCCACCAGTGCAGCCCGCCTAAGAGTATACATATCTAAGGAGTGAGCATTGCCTACTGCACATGTTCTCTACGTCAAACCAGGCTAGTCAAGTGACTTTGGGACAACACTCTTTGTCTACAACTTGCAATAATAGCAAAACTTGAATATTACAGTTATTCGCCTTGTTTTACTTGTTTGTCCAGGTTTAAGTTTTAGTAACAGCTATGGTGCAGTATTGTCATTGCTATGGATGTAAAAAGAAGTGTGTGAAAGGAAGATGAGTTACTTTTCACATGTATATACTATTACAACAGAAGTATAACTATAAATGTCGTATTGATATGAGAGACTTTATATATTGGAAAAATATTGAGACATGGTACTATAAAATCTTGCACTGCAGAGATAATTTCAGCAATTTTGTGGCCATATGTTTATGAGACAGTGCTATATTAATATACAGATAAAATTTATACACGACAGTCTGATTAACTGCCTCTAATTTATAAAGGTTATCAAACCCTTGTGTGTTTCTAAGTATTTCTGCATGAGACAGTTTCCTGAACAGTGTCATTGGAACATAATTAATTTAGAACAGATTTCACAATATGAAACGGTGGAGGGGGGGGGGGGGGACGACAGGCACGCGCACACACACACAGACAGACCAATGCTCAAAATTTTGGACTAAAAAAGAAGTGTCAGCCAGCAGCATTTTTTATCATTTTCTATTGCACCAATTCATGTTGTGGAATCTGTTCTAATTAATATAATATATATTTAAAAAGAGCACATGGTTTTACTTTTCTGATGATATGGCGAAAAAATTTTATAGGTCACGGTTGGCCATAGCATGCCAAACTTCAGGCATGCAGCATATGCAGGCCAAGGCCCAGCCTGTCACTAGATTTTGTTCAGTCCTTCTTGGAAGTACCCAGAACTGCACGACATTTGATTTAGCATTGCAGTGTGGTTGGCACAACTTTGAGTTCTGAAGGATCGTGGCACCAGCGCTTTTTATCCTTTGCTATTTGTCCGTGGTATGAAGGATGTTCACAGGACCGATGGCTGTTCGCACAAATACAGCCAGTTCAGCAATCTATCACCACAGTCCTTTAAAATGAACAGGAATGACAGAAGAGAGGGAAGAGAATTCTCAATTCACATAAGCAACATGTACTTCTTTTTTTGCTACAAAATGACATTATAGTACCATGTAGAAAGAATTTAAACCTTTAGATGAGAATGAAAGAGCAAAAAATTACAATGATCAACAGCCGGGATTCATTGTTCTGTACATCGAGAAGCAGTTTGTAGTAAATTTGCAGGCATGGAGCACTCGAAGAAATTAGTGGTACAAATAGTAAAATTCATGAAGTCGCATCCATTATTCCACTTTCAGTTGCAACAACATTCGATGGAAAAGAACTAAGAATATGGAGACTTCAT
This sequence comes from Schistocerca serialis cubense, assembly GCF_023864345.2. NCBI lineage: Eukaryota > Metazoa > Arthropoda > Insecta > Orthoptera > Acrididae > Schistocerca > Schistocerca serialis. The sequence continues at coordinate 111,682,931 of NC_064640.1, read as the reverse complement.
AGATCACTGCAAAGTGAGTTGCTTAAGTCAAGTGGCATGCCTGGAATGATTTTTTAAAATTTAAATCTCACTTTTGTTGGATTTATGAAGGAAAAAGGAGAGCAGAAACGAAAATTAGAACATCCGGAATGGATTGCACACTTTATATTTTAAGTAGACTTGACTGCATGCTGCCCACAATAAGATATTGCAAGGTAATTTCTTTCTTATTTGATGGGGATGCAAAAATTGCACTGTAGAAAGGACACATTCTGACAAACACAATCCAGTTCTCTAAGCTCACTGGCATTACATAAAGCATGAGGTTTGAAGAATTCATTGTGGCCTTGCAAGGATTACAACGATAGTTTCATAAAGGTTTCGAGGACACTGTCAATCTTACATCTGTTTTCGAGCTGTTTTTGAGAGTGTTTGCTGTTTCTATTGAAAGTGCCCCTGTGCATATGCAAATGTAACTGACTCACTTGCAAAGTGATTCCAGCTTTAATTACAAGGCTTTTTACAGTAAAACTGTCCAGGATATCTACATTGCTTTTTTCAGGTAGGTTTTCTACGTCTTCATAATGAGGTTGCAAAAGTACTACAACATTTTGATTGACATATTTGGGCGAAAGATCTTTTTTCGATTATGAAACTGAATGAGTCACGATTATGTGGCAACTCGAGTGCGAAACCCAGTGGTATTGCCTGCACCTGTCGCTACACCGACAGTTTGTACCAGATAAAAATTATATTATGTCTTCAGTTCACCAAAAATAATTAATTAATACTGAAAGCTTGTTTTGCTTGTGATCTGTGTTATGAGAAATATGAACTCTTAAACCAAGTCATGCAGTGCGACTGTTCTGCCATTTAAATGCAGTGTGTTCGCTGTTTTCCCCTCCTCCCTCTCCTTGCACAGACAGCGTGGCATGGCAGTAGGGAATATGTGAAGCAAGGCTGAGCACTTTGGCACTCAGGCCTGAGCATGGCCTATGACCCGAAATCTTGATCACCTCTATTACAGATATTTTATTTGTCTATAAAAAGCAGAAGGGTAAATAAAGAAAAATTGAAAATAATAACGGACAAGCGGGTGGTGCATTCCCTTGGATGATACCGATCATAGACGCAATTGGAACATAGAAATTCTGTACACGATGAGCATCACGTGAATGCAGGTTACGCACAGTTATAATTCTTTGTATGAATCTCACCCAGGAAAGAAACAATGTTAACATTGCTGAAGATTTCATGTGTTGGCAAAAATTTCATGGCAAGCCACGCATAATGGATTACTTTACCTAAAGCTGGCACTTGCAACTGATTATGAATTAAGATATACTACAGGAATTTCATCAAAAAGAATTTCAAATTTTCTAATTCATTTATTGTCCTTTGCTTGTTTTTCATTCATTTACCAGACATAAAATTAGCAGACGAATAAGAACAATGTTAATTCAACATATATTGGACAAAGTTCATGTAATAACCTTCTATGGACATGGGTAGATAAATGAAAAATGAACATGATAAATGGGTTTCTAACATGAAACACAAATGTGTCAAGCTGTAATGCTAATCACTGTGCCATTGCTTCATTTGGAGTCACTGAATGACACAAAATATCTTGAAAACTTTGACTGTAGTTTTCTCAGAAATGGCCGAGTGTCTACCGATAAGCTGACACATGTGATTGTTTATTTTGACCCCTCTTTCACTGAGCAAAGTTTCTGGGAAATTGTGTTATGGCACTTGTCTTGTTCTCATAAGACACCCTGCATATAGTGATGGCAGGGTATAAGTGTGCTGGTAGCTAATGAAGTCCCAGCAGGATTCACTGGTTACTATCTTTGTACTGGGGATGTTTATTACAGGAGGTGTGATAAGGACTGCTGGTAAATATTTGAAAGTGTACAGGCACATCATATTCCCCATTCATTAACCAATCGAATCGAGCTGGAAACCTGTAATGAAAGAAAAGCAATAATGAAACCAATGTTCGCATACTATGTAGGAATGGTTTCATGACCATTCCATTGACATGCAGTTTAGCTGTCTGACCTAGATCACAATCTCCACCCTATTTGTCATGTCTGGGATGCTGGGGGCATGAATGTGGCCTATTCCCTGAGCGAACTCCATTAGCTGCAAGTGACTGTTGATTGGTTATAGATTAGCATAGCTCTTTAACACTTCCTGTGTCTTATGGACTCAGTTGTGACAAAGCAAAAGCATTGTCCACTATTTGGGATGTTTCTTTAAGTTGTAAACATTTGGAGGAGTAAAAATGTTAAAGTTTACTGTGAAAAGAACATACATTGTCGAAGTGCAAAAGCAGTAGTATACTCTATACTTACCAGTATACATCTACATAAATACTTCAGATACCCCAGTACAGAGCTTGTTTACATTCCTCTGTACATGCCCTAATCTCTCTATCTTTTCCTCATGATCCCTACGAGAGGCACACACACCTCAAAAAAAGTTTGGAATATCACAGAGTTTAGTACAATAACTTCTTATAGTACACCCACTGATGCTTGTGCAATACCTTATTAACAAAATAAGCATAATTCCTTCTGAAAACAAGAACAATTTTGGTTAATTAGAAAAAATAATTACAGAACAAAGCCGGATCTCTCCTAAGTGTAAATCTTAAAAACAAAAACAGAGAACATTTTTCTCTCATCATGATCATCAGCCTTTAGTAGTGAGTATGTGTTCCCCACACATGGATGAGTCCTTCCACTCTGCGAGGCATTTTCTGGATAAGACCATAAAGTTTATTTTTGCGTATGTGGTCCCACTCCTCAATGACGGCTTCAGTGAGGTCCTGAAGACTGTCAGGTGGATTCGGACATTGTGCAATGGCCATCTTAAACAGGTCCCATGCATGCTCAATTGCATTCATGCCTGGGGACTGTGCTGGCCAATGCATTTGGTCGATGTTGCATCTTTGAAGATACTGAAAAACTGTTACGAGTATGGTGCGGTCTCACACTGTCATCGACTAGGACGAAGCTGATACTGACTTCGCACCTGTAGGACCTTACAATTGTTTGTAGGACCTCTTGGAGGTACCGGACCCAGTGAAATTGCCGTAGATGGAAATTAGAGGGGTCTGCCATCCCATCATTACTGCCGCCCAGGACATTACATTTCCACATGCAAACGTATGGACTTCCTGAACCTATTGGTGTTCCTGGTGTCATCTAGTGCATCTCCAAACCCTAAAATGTGTGGTGTCCAGTCATAAACCAATCCTGGTTTCATCAGCAAACAGGACAATACTCCATTCTGCAATGGTCCTATCTATATTGATGTGCAAGAGCCCACATTCTTCAATTGCGTCTGTTCCATTGGTTCAGTGCAAAATTTCTCACTGGTCTTCTTGAATGAAGAATATGCTGATGCCGTCTTCTATGCATTGTTTGGTTTAAGATACAAGTCCCTGCTGCTCAGGATAAGTAATTTTCAATATTTCTGGCAGATGATGTTAGGTGCCTGCGAGCTGACAGTTGGAGGAAACCATTCTGCATTGATGTTACCATATGAGGACGACCATTGCAAGGCCTATTGTCCATATTTTCCATCTCTCTGTACTTTCTCCACACCTTAGACACACCACTTGACAGACATGTAACCTATCGGCAACATCTTGCTGTGTATGTCATACTGAAAGTAAAGCCACTATCCTGACTCTACCAAAGGGTAGTATGCCTCTATGTGTAAAATTCGTTTCATTCAATATATTTATATAAACATTTCATGGTATTTTTCACTGTCTTGTTAATGAGTAAAACACAGCAAAAAAGTGCGATTCCAATATGGGTGCAATGAGAGTGACAGATCTGAATGCAGGCCTTACACACCACACGGCCACAACCTGACTTAGCAAGGGCTTTCCTCTTCATGTGTATCTGCAGTTGATGAAATTCATTCACTGTCCAATTTGCTGGAAACTTGGTATGGAAACTTGGCAGGCTTGATATGTAAAAGAAAATTTTCCCCTTTTTATATGTTCTGTTCCATCTGGTACAAAACAGATTGTCTGTCATCAAGTTTGATATTTATATTTTTTCAAAACCTGGAATGTAATGATCTACACTCTTTCACAAGAGTTACTTTCGAGTGACCCCACCCCCTCTTCTCACTAGTACGTTGTAGTTTATCAAAACTAGTGGATCAGTGGTCTCCCTCTACTTGTTTGATTACTTTTTTTTCTTTTTAACACTATCCTTCTGTCTGGTTTTATGTGGACTGCCCTGATTTCCTCTCCTGAGTCTACTACTTCACCTCAGAGCAGCACTTACACCCAATGTGTCCAATGATTTGTTGGATATATTCCAATCTCTGTCTTCCCCAACAGGTTTTCCCTCCCTCTAGTACCATTTAAGTTATTTCTTGTTATCTTAACACATTTCTGTGTCCTATCATCCTAGCTCTTTTTCTAGTTAGTGATTTCCACACATTCCTTTCTTAACCAATTCTACTCTTTATCACCCCACTGTAATATGAACCAGTATTTGCAAATCAAGGTGGCTTACAGTCAAAAGTACAATTTGATTGCGTGTAAAGCTATGACATAGTCAGCAAAAACTTTGTGTCATTGTCCTATTTTGTTCTCTTGTGATTTCCTTACAAATAGAGACAAATGAAAAATTTTTGTTATCTAACAGATCACTCAATAAAAAGAGCTTTCACAGTCCAACATAAGATTTGTTTCATTAACCTACTATTTCATAATGTAACTTTCAGCAAATGAATGTCACTGCAACATTGTTGTGTGACTGTGTATGAAATTTAGAAGTTCCTCCTCCATGATGGGCCACATCGTAAGAAATCTTTTTGGTTTCAGACACAGCTTTGCTGCTTCCACTAACAATGTAAGGAACAAGGTAATCTACTTCACATAACCATAAAAGTCCTTTTAAGTTTGCTATGATATAAAACAACATAGTCAATACATGATTTGGAACACCTTACTTACCACATATCAATCTGAGTTGAATACTCTGTAGAACCGAGAAGCACATCTGGTGGGCGGTACCAAAGTGTTACGACTTCATTTGAGTATGTTTTTGTAGGAACAGACTTTGCTCTAGCCAAACCAAAATCAGCCAGCTAAAGAAAATAAACAAAAGGTAATTTTTATGCAAATCTGTGACATTTATAGTTCATTATTTAGTGATAAAAAACAATGGCAAATGTAGGAAATTAAGAGTGGATTTAAAGCCATGTACTGATGCAGGCAATGCACATTTTTAAAAGTGTGCGTATTAATATATTAAAGTTGACTTGAAACCCATGAACAAGTTTTATTCACAATATGTAGTATTAGATATTTCCTAAAAGCCTGTCAATACACTGAAACATTTAGTGTGAGAGCTTATGGACACAGCATTTATATATACATGCACCTACATTTAAACTTCACTTACCACTGCATAACATACCATGTAATGTAACATTACCAACTTTTTATTTGCCACCTTTTTAAGTGGCTAGGTGAATAGACTGTTTTTAAGTGTCCCTGCATGTCATTATTTCACTAATTTCACCTCTGCATTGTGTGTTTATAAAAGGACAGGCAAAGAGGCGAAAGTAAAAACTGGTTTTAGAATCATAATTTAAGACTTGTTCTTGGAATTTGAAAAACAGCTCTCAATGTGATGCCCTACTTGCAGTTCGTCACTGAACCTTGCAAAGCACATATACAACACAGCTAACAAAGCATACACTGATGAGCCAAAGCATTATGACCACTGCCCACCGCGAAGCTGAATCCCTTCTTGTGGTGTTACAGGCACATGGCGCAATAAGGAAAGAATGTAAGTGAAAGAGAGATGAATGGACAGCCATTATAGTGAAGATACGGGTCACAAATGTGAAAATATGCTGATATAAGCAGTTCTGACAAAGGGCACATTGATGTGGTGCTCTGGTTGGAAACGAGAACCTCTGAAATGGTGAAGCTGGTCACCTGCTGGCATAATACTGTCACGAGTACCCATGGAAAGTGGCTGAAGAACGGTGAAACCACGAGTAGGTCATATGGTATTGGATGACCACATCTCATCACAAAACATAGAGGTTGGAGGATCTCCCATTGTGTGATCCAGGATAGACAGCAATCTGTGGCAGATCTGACGACAAAGTACAATGCTGGTGCAGGCAAAAGTGTTTCGGATCACATCGTTCAAAGGCCACCATGGAACATGGAGTCCACATCATACAACCCTACAACATCAATAGTTATGTAGAACCCATACCGAGAAGCATCTCTCTTGTACGGTGTTTGGAAACTGGAGCAACACACTATTAAACAGGTGGTCATAATGTTTTGGTTCAAAAGTGTATATGACCCAATGAAGGGTAGTGGTGACTGTATATTTACACATTTAGCTCTGGCACATAACAGAACACCATGTATTAATCAAACTGAAAATAATATTTCTTTCAAGGACACCTACAATTATAAAACTAGTATAATTTGTAACGTGTGACTATGTGGGCGGAAAACAATGTGGCACACAATACTTTACACGGTAATGTGATAATGGAATAGATGATGATGAAAATATTATACCACCTTCAAATGATGAGCCATCATGTACAATTTTACATCTAGTACATACCCACAGATTGAAATAAGAATACAACATGCAGCAAAAGTATTATCTATGTAAATCACCCATTTTAATTCAGTTGTAAGAAGTACAGTGTGATTATTAAGAAGACCTTAAGATTTTTCACTTAAGTCAAAATGACATCTATTTTACATTACACGAATCCTATTTAATGGATCCTAGGAAGAGAAGTCCCTGGTATATGGAAAGAAATCAAGCATATACTTCTGACTTAAGTACAACATAAGACAATATAATATAAGGACTTAGCTTTATGTAACATTACAATACAGTAAAACCCCAGTTATCCAAACTTGGATCACCCAAAACCTGCGATATTGGAAATGTGTCCGAAAACAGCAACTCCAAAAAATAATACTGTACTGCACGGAAAAAATTCGAGGGCGACAGTGAGAGGGAGTCAGACTGAGGCTACCAGTGAGACGTGAACTCCCACCCTTCAGTTGCTTCCCCAGCCACCAACTCACCAGTATAAACATAGCTAGACTGTAAAAAAAAAAAGAAAAAGTGCAGCCACATGAGTGTTTATTTCCATTGTGTGTGTATTTTCATGGTACAGTGACTAAGTGAATGTGTGTTATGATTACTTTCACTAATATATTAGCTACTTTCAAAGATAGTGAAAAAGGACATTCACTGCAAACTGTTGCAAATAATTACAGAGATGACGTTTCCACCATTTCAGAATGAGTGACATGTAAAGCTAAATTTCTAGAGCAAGCTGTGAAAAACCCTCAGAAAGACCACTAAAACATCCAACTTTCAAAAAGTAGACTAAGCTCTTTATATCTGGTTCACCCAACAACAAGAAAAAGGCATGTCTTTGACTGGCCCGATACTGCAAGAAAAAGCCAAAGAGTTAACAGAGTTGTCTGGCGGGGAGGGTAAAGATTTTTTCCTGCAGCTCTACGTGGTTAGAGAGGTTTAAAAACTGATAAAGCATTTGACAATTGAATATACGTGGAGAAAACTTATACGCAGACCCATCCATGGCTGATGTTTTCAAAACAGAGTTTGAAGACTATAGCCAAGGCTACAGTAAGGATCAAGAACACAATACCAATGTCACAAGTGTTAATTTCAAGATGATGCCTTCAAAACCCTTAGAAACCTCAAAAGAAAGTTCTGCATTAGGACACAAAAAGAGGAAAGAATGGAGAACTATTATCTTAGCATAAAACACTTCTGGCACGCACAAACTGCTCCAATGTACATCGTGAAGTTGAAAAATCATCAAACAATGGAGGATGTTGCCCGAAATGCACTACCAGTTTTTTATGGAAGCCAAGACACTTTTTGGATGTCTTGTGAATTCTGAGCCACATGGTTTCGTGATAAGACTAAACTTGAGGTTGAAAAGCTTTTAACTGAAGAAGAGCTGTCCAAAAATGTGATCTTATTGACATTTGCCGGTGCAACATTGAAGTAAAAAAGTTGCAATATTGCTGTGCATTTCCTTCCCCTACATTTTGCCTGTCTCATTTACCCACTGCATTGAGGGGTAATAGTGACATTTTGGAAACCATCTTACAGGATAGTGATACGCAAAATGAAAACATGAATGAAGGCAGTAACTATCAAACACATAATTTGTCAATGTGTGCAAGCCTTGGATAAAGTGAAAGCAGAACCTCTTTCACAGGTGTTGAAGAAAACTATGATGGGCTTGAAGGAGACAACTCACAAAATTATGAACACCCGACAGAAACGGCAAATTTTCGGGTGCAAAACATGGAAAAGTGTATGGTGGATGAATACGATGCCACAGACAATTCGCCAGAAATCACAGACCACGAAACGGTGTTGCAATCAAATGTTGACAGAACTGAAGAGCTCAAAGCAGATGATGACAGTGTGCCAACTGACAATGCTTTTGAAGCACTAGAGATAAGCCTAAATTAAGAATCCATTATCTTTCAACAACCTACTGGGTATAGAACAACACAGAAATTATAGTAAATTTGTTGTTATTTTGGGTTACTGTAAGATTTGTTGAACAATGCAGTGAGTCAATGCTCGCTAATGTCCAAATGAATTTATTTTTTACTTATTTGGCGTATAGCATCTAAGTATGTATTTCAAAGGTGCGCTGTCACGAGCACTGTTCAACCGTGTCGGTACATAGTGCTCTGTCATGGAGTATATACTAAGCTCGCTGCAGAAACCCGCAGAGTTGTTGCTGATGATCATCATCTGGTTCCACAAAGATTTTGAATGGTGTGACATCACCAATAGAAAACGTTTGGAGGGATGAGTAATTCATCCCCCATAAATTATTAAGTACAATATACTGTATAATTATGTTTTGCAATTTTAACCTTAATAAAGAACGTAAGCTTAGTGTACAAAGAGATTTTAGAATTCGTTTGACTCAAAAACCTTTCATAAATACATACTGTAATTACAAAACAAAATACTGCAGTACACATTAGATGTTAACGGTTTAATCGAAAAAAAACTGTTGTCCTAAACGGTTGCCCCCCCCCCCCCTTTAGTTTGGTTAACTGGAGTTTCATTGTATTACATTGCTAATATTAATTATATGATACACTACTTTTAAAAGTCTTTGGAAAGAGTTTTATTTAATTCACTCTTGAACTCCACTATATTACAGGCAACACATTTAATATACTCTGGCAAGTTGTTACGCACATGTGCATGCATGTATCTTACTCCATTCTGTACTAATGTTAAACCCCTGCAAGCTTTGTACAAGTTTGGTGGGATGCAGGCAACAACAAAAGACATTAATGAATGCACGCAGTGTGATACTGTTTTCAAAAAACTGGGTATTTTTAAAGAGTTCATTGCAGGGTGTTCTAGAAATACTGTCTGCAACTCAGTTCTGTAGTCTGAAAATGTTATCCCTGTACGGACACCTCCACAAAAATGATTTGGTAATTCTTTATTGAATATAAATAAGTGAAATAAACTGATTTCTTCATTTTTAAATCCTCTATAACTGTAAGTAGATGCAAATGTAGCTGAAATAAGTCCCTTCATTAATTCTAGGGTGCTGGTTTTCCAATTCAGGTTGTGATTTATCAGTAGTCATTAAAACTAAAAACTATTACTTCTTTTATTTTATCTTGTACAAAGACAATGGTTACAGCTTCAATGAAAAGTACTGAACTGTACATGCTGGTAGGCATAAAAATTTAATGACTATCCATTTGCTTCAAGCCACCTGTTATCGTTTTTGAATATTTCATTAACTGACTTTCCAGCAAGAGAACTACTCTATTTTTTATACTTATATCATCTGCAAAAGGGGCAAAATTTTCGTCTTGTGACAGGGCAGTGGAATATCTTGAAATAACTAAGACCTCAAAATAAAATCGTGGGATACACAATGTCTACTTGCTTCAAATTCAGAGTGCCTATTGGTAGATGATGGGAATGGAGTTGATACACAGGGCTTTCTAACATGTTAATTTATGAGTAAAGGAGACCACTCACCAAACAGTTGAAAGCACTGAGTCACTGACAGGCACACAAAAAAGAATGAAAACAACGCTAGCTTTTGGATGAACCATCTTAGGAGCTAGCTACATTGTGCTGACTGCTGAATATACAAAGCCAGGACAGCAGTTCAGTAGGTGGACTGAGGTTCTTGTGCCAGGTGGGGTGGGAAGAGGGAGAAAGAGGCAGGAAGTGGGAGGAGAGGTAGGAGAAAAGGTAGTTGGCAGCTCAAGGAAGATGCAGCACATGTGTGGGATTGGAATGTGGGAGGCAGAGGCAGTAGGTGCACAAAGATGATGACATGAGGGAGTGGAGAGGGAAGGGACGACAATACAGAGGAAAATGAGGCTGTTGAGTAGAGCGTGTAGGTGAGGTGGGTGGCTTGGTGGAGATTGAAGCCTGGAGGATTATGTGAGTGAATACTGTGTTACAAGTCATCAGCATTATTTCAAAAAGCTGGTGTTCGAGGGGGAGCTAGGGTGCACCGACAGTGAAGCACCACTTTAAACTCTAGCATGTTGTGCTCAGCAGCATGTTCTGCTTTTGGGTGATCAACTATGCTCTTGAGCAGTTTTGTGTGTCCATGTTCGCATAAAATGCTGTGCATAAATTGCAGTAGAACTAGTATGACATTGGTGCTTTCACAGGTAGTCATGCCTCTGACACAATAGGATAAACATGTGGCAGAACCACAGTAGTATATACTGGGTAAGTGAACTGGACAAGTTGTGTAGCTGAGTCTTCCACAGGGATATGACCCTTGTGGCTAGGGATTGTGAGTGTGGATGGGGCAGGATGTTGTGTAAGTTGGATAGGCAGTAGAATACTATTTTAAGAGGGGGTGGGAAGTATCGTGGGTTGGAAGTTCCACAATTGAGGGCATGAAGATAAGACAGCTCCACCAATGCACTGCCCTTTTATACCTCAAGTACATGACACTATCGCCATCTGTATATGTGCATATTGCTATCCCATGAATTCTGTCACCTCAGTGTATGTCCACTATATATTCCCCTTAGTGTATGTACACTATATATTCCCCTTCCCTGCTTCTCTCTTACCCCCCGCCCCTTCCAACATGGCCCCTTGATGCTGCATCTCGCAGCTGATCATCCTATCCCTACCACATTCCTGCAGACTCTTACAGGCAGCACTACAGCATCTTCCCCCATCCTTTCCTCACTCTCCCTCCTCATCTTCTCCCTCTTGTTGCTTCTGTACCCTCACACCACCCGCCCGAGATTCCTACTCATTTTGGTCAGGTCTCAGCACATGGAGATGACAGTGGCCAAAAAGGTGTACGTGTATGAATGTGTGTGTGTTTTTTTTTCTAAATGTGGGATTAAAGGGACCAGACTGCTACGGTCATTGGTTTTTTTTTTTTTTTTTTTTTTTTTTTTTCTCCTAAATCTGGAGGAGGAATGTGCCTGGTAGTTAGGCCTACTTTTAAACTTGTCACTCAATGCCTCCTCTATGAGGTGAGTAACAATCTATCCTATTATTATTATAAGCTCTAGGGATGGCAGTGGTGGAGGTACATATAGGGCACTCAACAGCAATGTCATCAGTGCCCATACTCAACTGATGGGTGATGAACACGATTTTGTTTCGTGAAAAGTATGCAACAGGTGGTAAAACATAAAAAACATGTGATCCTCAGCCACACTGTGATTCTCTCTCTCTCTCTCTCTCTCTCTCTCTCTCTCTCTCTCTCTCCCCCCCCCCCCCCCCCCCCACACACACACACACACACACACACACACACACGCACACACCTTTACACGGAACACCAAAAATGTATGCCTCAAGGCAGTTTGTGATTAAAATACACAGACTGTATTGTAAGTTTTTGAAATTTTAACAGTACACCACACCATCATGCACAACATCTCTCCTGTAAGGTCTGCCTCTGGAACTGGACAAACATCTTAATGATGCTTCCTCATTAAGAAAACAAATCTGAGGTGAAATAAGCCCCTCTTTGTATCTTCTCTATTTTTTCTATCAATCCTAGGGTTCCAATCTCAGGGGTAGTACTTAAATACTAATTGAACAGAAATTTTGTAAGCTACCTCCTTCATGGGTGGACTACATTTCTTGATGATTCTTCCGTATAAATCTGTTTCACATCTCCTTCTCCTATGACTAGTTGTATGTGACTCTGCATATTCAGAGATATTTAAGGTATGTGACTGCTTTCAGTGACTGAGTGGCAACTGTGTAATTAGACAATAATGGGTCTTTCCACATATTTATGAGCAATATATTACAAATGTTTATACTGAGGGCCAATTGCCTCCCTGAAATTTTCTAGTGTCGTCACTTCTCTATACACAATAGCATCAGCCACCAAGAGCCTCAAGAAACTTCTAACGTAATCTACCAGGTCATTTATAGAGGGTGATCCATGAAGATATGCAAATATTTTGATATGGTATTCTACAAGTAAAACTAAAGAAAAAAGTTCATATAAACATAGGTCCACAAATGTTTAGTTACGAGTTACGGCTAGTAAAAGATTATGCCTGAAATTTAGCAACTTCGCTAATATGAACCCATCACAAGGTTAAAGTAAAGCACGATTTCAATTTATTTTTTGGTTATTGCTCTGGTGAATCTAATAAAATGTGTCCCAGACGTGGGTCTGCAGTAGTTTTCCAGATCATCCAGAGAAGCAAAGATTATTATACAAGTAAATTTGTTTACTTTCCATTAAGAATGTAGAAACTTTTATGTCATTGTTGGCAACCGTTAGTAAGTTGTTTCAGTCACTTCCTAATCTTGAAATGAGTTGTTCAGTTTATGAGGACAAAGACAATACACGTGCGGCATTACTTGCTCACATTATGAATGTAATATATGAAATTAAGAACAACCCTGTGAAACTGAAACGAGCAACAAAATCTGTTCATGCACGTGCAGCTAAATGCACTGAACTCTGAGATATTTTGAACACTTATTGTGAATGTATTGTGAAATTGTATGTACACTGTACTACTTCCTTAACACTCAGGCTCGTATTTTCTGGTTTAACATGAATTCATGTGTGCTATGGTATTAATAAAAGCAGATTATCTGACACATTCATACAGTTTCAGTTAACGTTATTATCATCATTTTTCCAAAATTCTCTATAACTTCCGTTGACAACTTTATGCAACGATGTGGAATTTAAAAAACAAATTGGGCCAAGTAGTTAATAAATTAAAATTTTTATGAAATTACATCTTTGCTTCTCTGGATGTTCTGGAAAATTACTGCAGATATGCATCTGGGACATGTTTTACTAGATTCACCAGATCAATAACAACAACACAAATAGAAATTGTGCTTTACTTGTACGTGATACAGTTTTGTGATGGCTTCTATTAGTGAAGTTGCTAGATTTCAGGCAAAATCTTTTATTACCCATAACTCCATAACTAAACATCTGTGGACCTATGTTTATGTGAACTTTTTTCTTTATTTTTACTTGTAGAATAACAATTAAAATATTTGCACACCTTCATGAATCACTCTGTACATAGGGTGAAAAAAAAGTACAAAAATTTTTGAAGTTTTTAGATAAGATAAAACGACACCCTTTGTTATGTGACAAAAATGTCACAGGTGCACTGTTTCCTGACTAGAGGTTCATGAAAGTTTTGATGTGTGATGTTCAGAGGTGGTGTGCAAAATGCTGTGTGTTGAGTATTGTTTAGAGATGTTACTGACCTCTTAGAGGTTCTTTTTGTGGGTGGAGATGAAGCATTTGGTGTATGAGACACTGATACACGCTCCAGAAGAGCTGGTTGCCAGTTTGGCTTAAGCTGCAACCTGTTTTTTGTGAAACACTTGGTTGTTCTGATAGTGTCAGACAATCATTAGCACACAGATGCCAGTTATGCATTACTGTAAATGGATGAACTTCAACAACATCTCTAAAACAATATTCAAAATACAGCCATTTGAACACTGTCTTTGGACATTACTAGCATCAAAACTTTTGTGGACCCCTAGTGGGTCTTTTTGACATATAAAAAGTGTTTCTTTTTATCTCCTCTAAACATTCTAAAATTTTGTATACACAGTTTTTTTTACACCCTGTAAATCTTGCTGCTCCTGTACTGAACCTACAACATTTCCTTGGGGTATGCTTGAAGCTATTTATATGCCAAAAGATTTATTTTGGTTAAAAATGTGCATGACACACTTTGGTGATCAATTAACAAAAAAAGGATTAACTTGAAATCCATGGTTTGGTGGATGTACAGTTAAGTGCCAGACTGTACATCCAAAGCTTTGAATTTGTTTCTCAGGTTTTTTTATGACACGTAACATGACTTTCCTCCTTTGGGACTGCTCTGACTAAGTGAAATATAGCATGCTGCACCATAGTTAACATTCAATGTTAAACTGTAGATCTCACTATAATACCCTAGGTGAACTGATTCAAAGGTCAGAAGAAGGACCGCATATATCTTGTGCCAGTACCATGCCTAGCGCAGCAATATCATTTTCAGGCCACATTTCACACTGATGGCTGGAAAAAAAGGTAGGAAACAAATGAATAATTCATTGTGAAACTAAAACAAGTAACCAGTTTATAAACCCACATTCATATAACACAGTGTTCCAAAACCATATGGAAGCCTCATATGTAGCCCTTGTATATGGATATTGTCACCTACAGAACAGGTAGATTTTGCAACCTAAATCACTCTATGCCCACTGGATAGCCAAATGCAGTAAAGAGTTGAGAATATCATTCAGATGGAGGACAGCTGGTGGCAAAGGAAAAGTGTAATCTTCCTGAAGTTTACCAGAGTATGAAATCAGGTTTGGTGTACTGTAGTTACACTGTTTGTTCAGCCTAAGATATTAAACCTAATAAAACTAAAAAATAACTCACACAGAGGATTTGGTATTTTCCAGCACTGACAAACTGGAAGGAGATGTTATATGACTATCCTGACAAAGACAACAGAAAAAAAGAAAATCAAACTGGAAATATATTTATGGAGTCGGAGCTAGCTGCCAACAGTTAAGAAGAAGAAGAAGAAGAATGAGAGATATCCTGTAGATGAAACTAAAATGAATTACATTAACAACACTAGGCAGCACGTAAACTAAGTTCCTCATAACATAGACCTGAAATAAGCGAAATCACAAATTAGACAAAGAGAAATGGAAGGATATGGTGAACAAAGTAGTAACTGGCTGGCAATGACGATTTTGGGAAATTAAGCTACTCTATTTAGTGTGCTTCAGGGATCAGCTGGACTGATTCATATGATCATGTAATAAATACGAGATAATATTATTTCACAGTTTCACGGCACTGAGGAAAGTTCGACAGCAATTAACAAAAGCCTTATGTTACATTATATTGCATTTCTTCCACAGCCCAAATAATAAAAAATTTTTAAACAAAAATTTGCCATTATTTTACCTTTAGTTCACCCTTTTCATTTATTAAGAGATTTTGTGGCTTAAGATCTCTATGTAGTATTCGCCTTCGGTGACAGTACGCAAGACCACGAAGAAGCTGGAAAAGGAATATCTGAAAGAACAACAAATTAAAAAAAAATTAATATACAAACTACGCAAACTGCATTATGATCACGTGCTTGGGAAAAAAAAAACAAGAAAGACATTGCAATACACGATACTGTGAAAAATTACATTGTAATTGTTAAGGGTTGTTAACATCTTCTTCAGAACAAATCAAAAGATCACATACTGCAACTTGGAAATGCTTTTAATGTGGTTAATTAACTGACTTGTATATACAAGACAAGTATTTTAGAAATATTACTATCCCTTGGCAGTTTCTACAATTTTCTGAGCGAATGATACCATTACTACACACAAAAAATGTACTTCCAGTCCAGTGCTGTCCCATAGTGCAACGGTGCTCCTCATCACACTTGCACACTGGTGCAGGCACCCACCAGGCGGTCCTATTGCGAACACTGTGTACATGCACGAACAGCTTGGCCACTACAGCCTGCATGTGCTCTGACAATGCAAAATGATCATGTACTCTATGGCCTGGCTGAAAGACTATACCCAAGTCAGCTGACTGCACACCCCTGCCCCCTGGAGATCAGAAATGGAACAAGTTTGAGTCAAAAATTGAGGGTTGCATACATTAGAAATCAAGGCACTACTTTTACATCAGTGATATACTGGCTTCCTTTCTTCCCACAGTTCTGTAAGTGCGACGAGTCTGAGAACAGTGACACTGTGGTCACTTTCTACTCATCGACTAGTTCTCTCTTGCTAAGGCGGAAGGCTAGTCGTGACATAGTACGGAAGTTAAGTGTGCAGTCTTACTGCAATAAATTAGCACTGATAGAGTGGAAATGACTGACTTTTGGGATCAGATGAGCCCTAGTGAATCAATGTTTTGTGAGACAGTAAAGCGTGTAAGAAATAAATTAAGTGATGCAGTGTATACAACTGCCAATGTGCAACTGATATTGATGCCTGGAAAAAGTTTCATGCTATAGTCCATATGTCATAGGAAAAAAAACATATGTGCCCTCTCAAATCAAAATAAGGCACAGAACAACATCACTGTTGTGTCCCTGTAACCAAAAATCAAGCTATCTGTGTGTTCTTTTGGCCACAGAAACTTGTATTTATGGGCTAATAGCAAGTTGTGTCACTTATAATTCATTTTTGTAACTTTCTCAAAGACTGCTGGAAATTTATTTTAAAAAGTAATCACCATTCAGGGGGTACATTTTATCCTCATTTTCTTATACTGTCATCACAGACAACTCAGTAACAGGTTGAAAGTATCTTTAACTCAACATAACTGTTCACACACAGCCACTGTATTTGTATATAAAACTCATCATGTCCAGTGGTTGTCTATGTAGCAGCAATGACACGAGTCCTCGGTGAACTCGTGTACTCGCTCTCCTTTCTATGCTGGCATAGTCCACATGTACCAACAATAGATGAAACTGATGAGTTTTCAATTAAATGGGCAGCAGTGGAGACTGGTGAGGCAAGTATCCGAGATAGTGTCATAGCACCTGCTGGCGAATTTAAGGTGAGTATACGGAGCTTGTTTCTGATCTCTACTGCCCACATGTAACCATGGGCACCCAGCTGTTCACAGATTGACACTTTAACTGGAATAGCTTGATATGGGAGAAGCAGTACAAACCATGGTTAAAGATACTATTTTTGGTCACAGGAAAGGTAGGTACCACTATTGTGCTGGACGTAATATTGTACTGGTATGAAATCATTCCATTATCTGCTTGTAGTGATGTGAGTTAAATAATTTGTTATTATTGAAGTTTTTGCTCTAATGGACATTCACAGTCACATGGAAACACCTTTTAGTAGTGAGTGTATAACTTATCTGAAATATCTTTACTGGAGGAAAATATTGGAACTAACCTTGCAGGCTGTCAAGGGGTGGGGTGGGGGAAATCATGTTCTCCCATAAGGGGTAGTTATAGCCTGTACCTGAGTAACACAGCCATTGTTCATGTGCATTCCAAGATATAGTAACTGGAATCACACAAGACCAGAAGACAATGGCCGACTGGTCAAGGCCGTCAATGGAGAGTCGCCAAAAACCACAGACAGACAACAACAGTGACAGCCAAACTTCGAAGACAACACGACAGAATGACAAGGCCAAAGAGTGAACCGAACTGGGGCCTAGACGTACTAATATCAAAAACCAAGCAATGAGGAAAGTATGGAAACAGAAGTGCCTCATTAATGCATTGCAAAGCTGATAGGATGAACACAAAAATTATTTATAATAAGTGGCTGCAAGAAAGGCATCTCAAATCTCTTTGACAGATGCATAGTGTACATGATAGTGCACCACATTGCACAGTTCAAGGAAATTAAACTCTGAACCTTGTTTCCCATGTAGTAAATACATTGTAATGGTTGTGAAAAAGTAATACCTCAGTGACAGAACACCTTGGACATTGTGGGAAGGGTTTTAAAAGAAAATGTCCCCCCACCACACACACACACACACACACACACACACACACACACACACACACATGCACGCACAATCTCCCCTACCTGAATACAATCAAACTGATTTGAAGCATAATTAAACAAAAATATTGTGTGACAAATTTCTGCAATCTGTCATTACAAACTTAGGAAGGATGATACAAAGGTGCACAAGGGAGATAACAGTACAAGACTGGACAAAAGTGGCTGTATACGTGAAAAACACTGGAAGGGAACATTGGCATAGCAATGCTCTAATGTTACAGGAACTTGAAAAACATTGTAATAGAGTTTTGAAGTGAAAGTATTGACAAAGTGAGTGACCAGGGAACTGATTTGCATCCAGATAGTTCAAAGAGCTACCTATACAGATACAGTCTTCAAATGTGGTTGATGGAATCACACTTTAAAGATTCCATATTTAACAGTGAATCAACAACTGTGGACAGCTCTCAGTAAGAATCATTTCTGTATATAATAAATTTGTTCTTATGGGCTGCATGTATACAATGTGGATGATTATTTTTCTCTAATGATACTAATATTTTGAAATGGAGGGCACCTGCAGTTTGACCTCCCACAGTGGTAGTGTAATGTTGTGGCACTGAGACAAGAAGTGTGGATGTGGTGGAATTGCAACAGTCAAATTTCAACTAGACTACCCCATCCCCTTTACAACAGAGGCTAGGTGTCCTTCAAATGAAAGTTGAACATATGTAAGAAGCTGGTTAGAAGATGTATACAATTTAAGAAAAACACATTCTAATGGAACATTATGTGTTCCTTTTATTACTTTATTTCCATCCAGTTAGATGTCACACCAAATGAGGCTTTGCTATTACACAGTAAATTTTCACTAATTAAATGTAATAAAGTATTAACATTCCATACCTTTACATTGTTCATGCTGAGAATGTTGCAGCACTCATCCATGTATTGCTTCAAATCCTTTTCTAAATACTCAAACACTAAGGTGAGAGACTTCTCAGTATGAACTATGTCATGTAATGTCACTGGAACAAATGTCATTATCTGAGAAACATGTACACAAAAAATTAGCACAAAACATTATGTTAGAATAGAATACAATCTTTGTTGTCACATGACATGTAGTATCTTTGTCATGCAACATATCATATACATTCACCTGACTGAAACACTGGTGTCTTGTAAATGAACTGAGGAAAAAACAGTTCCAAAATATATGAGGTAGTTCCAAAGCTACAACTGATTCTTTGTCTTCTCTTCCATTCTCAGTGCTGCAACTGCCAGCTTCCTATTCGGCTTGTATTCAGCTCACAAGAGTATAACACAGCTCATTTGCAACTATCTGGTGAATGAAAGCCTGAATCCCATCACCATAAACATATCTCTGATGACTTTCCATTTTTCTTTAGGTAAGTCATTTTCTTTTAGAGCAACCGACCTTGAACCAAAGCCAACATTTCCAAAACAGTTCAGTGCAGTATTTTAAGTCACCACACTCCTGGCAGCAACAAGCAAGTGTATAGTTTTCAAAATGTTCATATTTCCTCATGGACTAAATTATCCTCTCCACAACAACCACTTCGTATTTTGGTTTCATGCAATGAACTATGACCAGGTACAGAGGTGTAAGTGACTTGTGCAGTTAGCAGGAAAAACATAGCATTGACATTGCTAAAAAAATTAAGTCACCTCTGTACGTGGAAGGGATCTTTCTGTCATAAGAACAACCATTCATTTGTTCCAGTCCTGGCATCTAAACTTTTAGGTAACACTGTAAAAATTTCTGTGGTCATCCAGGCATTGATATTGAAGTCATAAGTGCATGGGACTCCCTCCATGTTTTTAAAACATATCGTTTTAAACTTAACCATTATTAATGATGAGATCATTTCATTTCTATCAATTATAACACACAATTCTTATCGGTTTTTTGTTGTCCCCCATCTCTCTGTCATATATTTTGCCAGTCGTCAATAGTAAGAAACCACAAACTCTCTGGTATGTTAAGAATTAAATAAAAAATAAGCTGTAATTCATAAATAATTTCATAATAATTTTTACAGCAGTTTCACCCGAACCACAAGAAGTGCCCATCAAAATGTTGGAGTTTCTTAAAGGTAGTTTCATTAACACTCGAACGGGCATACTGTTGTTTTTATAACATGAGCGGGTGCGTAGTACACATTTACAGAACAGCTGCCTTTGTTACCAGTGTACACATGTATGAGCAAAATCACAGTTTAATCTTAGTTTAATTACAAAACGATAAAATAAACTTACATTACATAAACTAAATCACTGTATAATCAAATAATAATAAAATAAACTTTCATTATATCATTCCATTATTGCGTACACATTATCTCATGGTAATGACCCACTCGACACATTAAACAGCACAGTTGCATAAGATCCCACCCAACTGCCTCATTGTGGGACTGTGCTGCTAGCTTGGAATCTGGGTAATTTTCTTGTACAGATCATAAATTTTTTCTCACCTAGCTTGCTGTTTATTTTGTATTACTGCTGCCAACTTGGACACATAACAGCACAACTTATCACTGTGTTAGCTGAAGCAATAAAGAAGGAAAAGCTCTGGGCTCACAGTTGTAAAATAACAATGGAACGGTGTAAGACAATGTTTTTTATTGTTACCACACTTGATACATGGATGCGCACACTCGAGGGTTAATATTAGGTTTAACTGTATTTGGCCATTGTGCCATGAAGTGCAGAAACTCTACACAGAATCCTGCATTTTTGAGGATTTATAGGCCTCAACGATGGTAAGAGAATTTTTTACACTGTCATACAAGTGAAACAGAAACAATAACTTCATAGCAGCTTGAATGACCTCATATCTTTTGACTCAAAACAATTTTCCATTTAGTATGTAAGATAAGAACATTTTAATAGCAGCTTTTCCCAACAGAGAATTATGGTTATTATTCACATTGGTTAATATTTGTTGGACTACTACAATATTCAATGATTTTGTTCGCTACCGTGAGTTTTCATAAAGAAAAGCTTTGAGAAGAACTTTTTATTTCCACAGGTCATTCATTTTGTCAACTATTTATTCTACTGATCTGCTTGCTCACATGAAAATAAAACAACATTTGTTACCTAATTGTTTGCATTGCATACTACTGTCAAATAAGTGAATCTCTAAAGTACTTATGGAAGGTCATTACAGTTCCTCAACTATTAAATTAGTGAATAATGGGAATATCTGCTCACAGAAGTCCAATAAATGAATTGCAAAAACAAAATTACAAATTCAAATCCATTGCATTACATGTGTATTGGTTAACTCACAATGAATATGTATCCTGAAAGCTATCCTATGACATGTGATGTACTGACTTGCTTTTTATTTATTTTATTTATTTATTGTTCCGTGGGACCACATTAAGGAGAAGTCTCCATGGTCATGGAACGAGTCAATACATGAAATTATAACACGATTGTAGAAACAGATAAAATGAAATATAAGAAGCATATTCTGGTGACATATCGTTAGTTTAAATAAAGAAAATCAAGAATGTAACACTGGAATTTGCTTAATTTTTTAGCTCTTCCAGGAGCTCCTCGACAGAGTAGAAGGAGTGAGCCATGAGGAAACTCTTCAGTTTAGACTTAAAAGCGTTTGGGCTACTGCTAAGATTTTTGAGTTCTTGTGGTAGCTTATTGAAAATGGATGCAGCAGAATACTGCACTCCTTTCTGCACAAGAGTCAAGGAAGTGCATTCCACATGCAGATTTGATTTCTGCCTAGTATTAACTGAGTGAAAGCTGCTAACTCTTGGGAATAAGCTAATATTGCTAACAATAAACGACATTAAAGAAAATATATACTGTGAGGGCAATGTCAAAATTCCCAGACTATTGAATAGGGGTCGACAAGAGGTTTTCGAACTTACACCACATAGCTCGAACAGCCCGTTTTTGAGCCAAAAATACCCTTTTTGAATCAGAAGAATTACCCAAAAAAAATAATACCATATGACATAAGCGTATGAAAATATGCGAAGTAGACTACTTTTCGTGTTGAAATGTCACTTATTTCAGATACTGTTCTAATGGTAAATAAAGCGGCATTTAGTTTCTGAACAAGATCCTGAACATGGGCTTTCCACAACAGCTTACTATCTATCCGTACGCCTGGGAACTTGAACTGTTCCGTCTCGCTTATAACATGCCCATTCTGTCTGATTAAAATATCAGTTCTTGTTGAATTCTGAGTTAGAAACTGTAAAAACTGAGTCTTACTGTGACTTAGCATCAAATTATTTTCCACAAGCCACGAACTTATTTCATGAACTACATTATTTGATAATGTTTCAATATTACACACAAGATACTTCACTACCAAGCTGGTGTCATCAGCAAACAGAAATATTTTTGAATCACCTGTAATACTAGAAGGCATATCATTTATATAAATAAGAAACAGCAGTGGCCCCAGCACCGATCCTTGGGGAACGCCCCATTTAACAGTGCCCCACTGGGACTGAACATCATTACCATTCTCAATATTACGGAGAATTACCTTCTGCTTTCTGTTCTTAACCCTTTTAGTGCCAAATACGATGTGATCGTGATCCAGATTTTCGGCGAAAAATGCCAGTAACGATCTGATCGTGATGCCTTTCTCATTCGCTAGGAAATACTAACAACTTTGCCTTCAAGTGCGGAAAAAATGAATGAGAAAGGCATCACGATCAGATCGTTACTGGCATTTTTCGCCGAAAATCTGGATCACGATCAGATCGTATTTGGCACTAAAAGGGTTAAAGTAAGAGGTGAACCAATTGTAAGCTACTCCCCTTACTCCATAATGTTCCAACTTCTGCAGTAATATTTTGTGGTCAACACAGTCAAAAGCCTTCGTTAAATCAAAGAAAACACCTAACGTTCGCAACCTTTTATTTAATCCGTCCAAAACCTCACAGAGAAAAGAGACTATAGCATTTTCAGTTGTTAAGCCATTTCTAAAACTAAACTGTACAGTTGACAGCAAATTATGTGAATTTAAATGCTGCAGTAACCTTGTATATACAACCCTGTCGATAAATTTAGCAAACACCGATGGCTTAGAAATAGGTCTATAATTATCAACATTATCCCTGTCTCCCTTTTTATAAAGTGGCTTCACTACCGAGTACTTTAATCGGTCAGAAAACTGACCACTCCTAAAGGAAAAGTTACGGATACGGCTAAGTACTGGGCTAACATACATGGAACAATACTTCAGTATTCTGCTAGATACCCCGTCATATCCATGAGAGTTCTTGGTCGTTAGTGATTCAATTGTTAACTCAATCTCCCTCTTGTCAGTATCATGGAGGAGCATTTCAGGTAACAGTCTTGGAACACTTTTTTCTACGAGCGCTATATGATTCCCTGTTGGGACTAGGTTTCTATTTAGTTCACCTGCTATATTCAGAAAGTGATTATTAAACACTGTACATATATGCGACTTATCAGTAACATGGACATTCCCACTACGCACTGATTCTATATCCTCAACCTGTCTCTGCAGACCAGCCACTTCCTTTACGACTGACCATATGGTTTTAATTTTATCCTGAGACTTAGCTATTCTATCTGCATACCACATACTTTTTGCCTTCCTAATAACTTTTTAAGCACCTTACAATACTGTTTGTAATGGGCTATTGCATTTAGACTGTGACTGTTTCTAACGTTTTGATATAATTGCCACTTTGTTCTACAAGATACTCTTATACCTTTAGTCAGCCACCCAGGCTGCCTGTTTGTGCTAGTACCCTGTTTTGAACGTTCTAACGGAAAGCAACTTTCAAAGAGCACGAGAAAAGTCTTGAGGAAAGCATTATATTTATCGTCTACTGTATCAGCACTATAAACATCTTGCCACTCTTGTTCCTTGATAAGGTTTACAAAAGTCTCTACAGCAACTGGATCAGCTTTCCTAAAAAGTTGGTAACTATATTTAACATGTGTTGCAGCACAAAAATCTTTTAGACTTAAAATTTGTGCATCATGATCTGAAAGGCCATTCAACATTTTGCTAACAGAATGCCCTTCTAGTAATGACGAATGAACAAAAATATTGTCTATGGTTGTTCTACTGTTCCCATGCACTCTCGTTGGAAAGAATACGGTTTGCATAAGATTATATGAATTAAGGTGGTCTACCAGCATCCTTTTCCTTGCACAATCACTTATACAATTTATATTGAAGTCACCACATATAACTAACTTTTTGTATTTCCTATAAAGTGAACCAAGAACCTCCTCTAGCTTTAGCAAAAATGTTGTGAAATCAGAGTCTGGGGATCTATAAATAAAAACAGTAAGATGTTTAGCTCCACTAAATTTAACCACACCTGCACAACATTCAAACACCTTTTCAGTGCAGTACTTTGAAACCCAAATGATCATATGTCACTGTTTCTTTTTACTAAACTCATATAATATAGGTCTGAAACAACTTAATACTTTTTTTAGTATATCGTAAAAATATGTTAAAATATTAACCATTCAAATTTAAAAAATTAATGATGGAATCAGTAGTTCAAGTACACTACATTAGAAAATAATGTTACCTATGTTGGCATGTCTGAGCTCCCTAAGTAAAGAAACCTCTCTTATTGCTGTGCATGGAGCGCCTTCTTCATGTTCAAGGCGAATTTCTTTTAAGGCAACAAGGTTATCAGTCAGCCGTGATTTTCCTTTGAAAACAGTCGCATATGTGCCCTGTAAGACAGAAAATATTCACAAAAAATTAACTGAAATTGGAAATAACAACACTTATCACTCTGAAACATTGATCTCTCAGAAAAATGACAACTGCAAACCTAGACTAGAAATGAAGATACAAGATTTGGAGAAAAGGTAAGGGGTGGTAAGTAGAGCTATCTGAACAATATTTACACCGCCGTTACTAGAATACAAAGTAAAGATCACAGAGCGTGCGCACAGTAGCAAGCTGCAACGATGATGTCGCATGTGACCCTGCCACCACCCAGTAACCAACCATTGCCATAATCTACTGTGTTGCCATTGTGTTTTGAGGGGTTCTGAGAGAATGTTACGAATTGTTTATGGTGAAAAATAACAATTTACTGTGCAATCATGAATTATACTAATCCCTGCAGAAAAAGAGAAACATTTATAAAACAAATATGGATAAATGCCAGTAAACATGCCAATTTTTTCTCAGTTGCTAATGTGTGTGGCCATAACATTTTGCTGATTTAGATTAAGAAAGGTATTTGAAAAGTGAAGTGTTGAATCTGCTTCCAAAACACAAGCTGACCCCCCTATGCTGTCCCAGCTCTATATCTTCCATTTTCCATGGTTGATTTAGAGGCAGCAATGAGCCTAACAGTGAGAGAAAAATTCACACACAAAAAAGGAAGTTAACATAAAATAGAAGATTAGATTTTACAAGTAAATATGTTACGAACTAACAGAGAAATTGGTATTAAAAGAAACATTAACTATGAAAACAAATAATGCTGTAAATGTGTCAGAGCACATTTGTATCAAACGATTATACCTGGTGATCAAAAAGTCAGTATAAATTTGAAAACTTAATAAACCATGCAATAATGTAGATCGAGAGGTAAAAATTGTAAAAATTGACACACATGCTTGGAATGACATGGGGTTTTATTAGAGAGAGAGAGAGAGAGAGAGAGAGAGAGAGAGAGAGAGAACAAAAAAAAGGAGAAAAAAAAATAAAGTTCACAAAATGTCTGACAGATGGTGCTGGACAGCAAAACGTGAGTGACTGCACATGACAATCATGTATAAAAGAAGCTGTAATGAGAGAGAGAATCAGATGCGCCAGCACCCGCAGCATGTTGACGTTACCTGAAAAGGCGCTTTTAGTGAAGCTGTATTACCAGAACGGGTAATACGCTAGTTCAGCGTTACGATCCTATCGCCATAGGAAGGGGATTTGAATGGGTTAAGGGCCATTGACAAATGCAGCTGTGGCGAGAATGATTTCGAAGTTTGAAGCCATGGGTTGTTTAGACGATAGATCTAGTAGTGGCCGACCGAGCACAAGGCGTAATGCTGCTGAGACAGTTCAGGAAGAAATGGAGACTGTAGCGGGTTCGTCTATGTATGGGGAAGTCAGCGCTCATGCAGTTGCACCGGCATTCCATAGACTACTGTTTGGTTGGCACTGAGGCGTACCCTCCGATGCCATCCGTACAAAATCCATCGGCATCATGAACTGTTGATGGTGGAAGATGACGATTGGAACGTGTTGTGGACCGACGAAGCTCATTTCATTGCTCCGAGGGTCTGTCAATGCCCACAACTGCAGAATTTGGGCTACCGAAAATCCTAGAACTGTCGTGGAAACTCCATTACGCGACGAGAAAGTCACGGTATGGGTTGGATTTACCACATCTACCGTTATCGGGCCTTTTTTCTTCGAGGAACTGCATGATTCTGGTTTTGTAACTGCTACCGTGACGGGTGAGAGGTACACAGATATGTTACAGAATCGCATCATCCCCAGCCTGGCTGATAAACACCTGCTGGAACGTACGATGTTTATGCAGGATGGCGCTCCACCCCATATTGCTAGACGCATGAAAGATCTCTTGCGCGCGTCGTTTGGTGATGACCGTGTGCTCATCCGCCACTTTAGTCATGCTTGGCGTCCCAGGTCCCCAGACCTCAGTCCGTGCGATTATTGGCTTTGAAGTCGCAAGTGTATCGTGATCGACCGACATCTCTAGGGATGCTGAAAGACAACATCCGACGCCAATGCCTCACCATAACTCCGGACATGCTTTACAGTGCTGTTCACAATATTATTCCTCGACTACAGCTACTGTTGAGGAATGACGGTGGACATATTGAGGATTTCCTGTATAGAACATCATCTTTGCTTTGTCTTACTTTGTCATGCTAATTATTGCTATTCCGACCAGATGAAGCGCCATCTGTCGGATATTTTTTGAACTTTTGTATTTTTTTGGTTCTAATAAAACCCCATGTCATTCCAAGCATGTGTGTCAATTTTTACCTCTCTATCTACATTATTTTGTGATTTATTCAGTTTTCAAATTTATACTGACTTTTTGATCACCCAGTAAATTATGGAAAATGAAATAAAAGAACTTAAGCAAAATAACACATTTTACAAGTTCGTCACTCTTGGTATAATGCAGAGGTACTAAAATGAAACATTTTCAAAGAGGGGTTGTGGTTCTTTGCCTGACTGTCAACAACGAGAGATTATGAAAAGATTGTGGACTAACTGGTCATCTGAAAATATTTAAGGGCAGTGACTTTACACTGTTTATCTCAAAAAGTGTTATGTTTGGCCAAAGAAGCATTGAAATATCCTCTTCTTACTGCAGTCATTATTACAAGAACACTAAAGGAGTTTAGAGTGTCACAAAGTGTTGCTGATTTAAGCCTTAATATGATGAAAAAAACATGTAATTCTTAGTTTCCATGATATGAAGTTAACAGTGACTTATGTTTTCACAAGGGTAGAAGAGATTGTTGGAGAATCCAACAACAATTCTCAAGTTATGATCATCAAAAGTTTGTACAAAAATGAAAGGAGCTTACTGATTGTACTTTTTATACAGCCTCTTATAAGTACATGTTAACTGAAATAATTCAAGTCGTAGAAGCACTGAATCTGAATTTGTATGTGATATGGGGCCTTCTCACAGAAAACTTATAGGCAATCTAAAGGCTACACTAATTACTCAGGATTCAAAAATCCATCAGATAAAAAAAAAGTATTGTTTTCTGAGACACGTGTCATACCTTAAAGCTGCTAAGGAATCATCAGCTTGAGTAAAGATATTGAGTGGTCGTCTCTCCAGTACTGCGTCCTCACATACTCCAGCTGCTGCATGCAATGCACTGGGTTATGTCCACATGAAGATTTTGGTGCAGCATCACATCTACTGGCCAGAAACTGATAGCAATATTGAACACCGTGTCCAGGTTTGTACAGCCTGTGTGCAGAATCAGGCAGCACCACTGCATCAGTTTTCCCCTCAGCCAATTCTGGAGCATCTTGGGGACAGGGCGCACATCGACTCTGTGGGTCCCTTTGTGGGTAGAGGTTGGTGGTCAATGTATTTTCAGTTTTCTATACGTTGCCAAACTGTCCTCCATGACATTGACAGTCACTATTTGCACATTGTTTGTCATTTTCGTTATCAAGCGCTCTCCACAGATCCTAGTCTCTGATAACGGTTGGCGATTCACGATGCAGGAGATCGCGGACTTTTGCATCCACATTGGTATCCAGCATCTGAAAACTGCACCATTCCATACAGCTTCTAACATGGAGGTGTAGTGATTCGTGTGAACATTCAAGACTCAAATGAAAAAGCCTCTGTCTGCCTCGTACTGTGACAATGGACTATCTAGTTTTCTTGCCACATAATGGGTCACATTGGTTAATGGGCGCAATCTGATGGGGCATTTAGAAGGGCGCCAACTGAGGGGTCTTTTGGATTTGTTGCACCCTGAGTCACAAGTGGTCTTGTGGCTGGCAGCAAAGATGGCTGCTGGTTGTAATGGTGGGCCACAAAAGTCAGCATTTGTTTGCGGCAGATGATGGTTGTGAGCACTGGATCTGTTATTCCAATCAGCTGTGCCTGCAACCTTGCCGCCACCTCCAACCTGCCCCAGTGACGCGGTCGGTCAGGGCATTAGTTTAATGAGGGGGAGGGAGAGAGGAGTAATGGGGGGGGGGGGGGGGTGCTCTTACCAGTCGCAGTATGTGCCCCCGTGGGCAGCTCTCTGTGCCTTCCGCCAACCTACCTTTGACTGTAGACTGGGATACCAGCGAGCATAGCTCCCACAACTGCTGATGTGGAGCCCCTGGAATTTGACCCAGTGCCCTCCTCCCCCTACTTCCTAATGGTCAAGTGCCCATCCCAACTGATGCTGGTGGACCAACTGTCACAAAAGCCTCCACAGTCTTCCGTCTAGCTGCATCAGCATTGCTTCCTTCAGTGGTCGATCTACTGCCAGGGAACCTCGCGCCCTCACTGGTTTTGCAGCAGAAGCCAGGCCATTTTCAGCCACTGAAATGGATGCGGATGAGGTGGTGAAGATACAGCGGTGGAATAGGACAGAACACTGTCATGAAGGTGGCACATGAAGTGTGTCATGCGCAGAGTCACTGACTAAGGTGTTTACCTGTTGGCTGTGACAGGTTTGGCTCAGCAGCTCTTACATTGATTTCAACTACATGGACTTCGTGTTGCACTGCACGAGGTTTTAGCATGCTAGTGCCAGTTGATAGTACTGGTAATGTCTTCATTTATATCCGTGCTCATCTGTACAGGCATTCAGACTCACTGCTCCCCACATAATAATCTTTCAAAAATCTTACAGTATTTTTCTTCTGCTGGAACATAAGGATGGAGCCCAGCTGTTATGATGGCTCCTCATTCATCAGATTATAAAACAGTACCAGTTAAAATACAATTTTATGTAAACTTCTATGGTTTAAATACAACAGAACTGTGTTAAAAGGCAACTACATTTACTCTTCCTTACTTCTTGTGTCACCACATGATTCTCTGTTGTAGTCTGCCCCCGTTAGCTGAGTGGTCAGCGCGGCGGCATGCTGCTACGCCAAGGAGGCCGGAGACTTTCTCCGCTCAGGGACTGCGTATTGTGTTTTCCTCATCATCATTTCACCCCCATCTCTGACACACAAGTAGCCCAATGTGGCATCGTATGCAATAAGCACTTGCCCTCAGCGGCCAAACTTCCCCGAATGTGAGACTCCTGGCCCACAATGCCGTACGCTCATTTCCGTTTCTCTGTTGTACATTACGCTGCTGTATCTGCTACCTCATTTGCCTCATTCCCCACCTGCCTGACTAACCAACAGATTGATAATTCCTTTCCCACTGTCTTACAGAAGTGGCAACTGTGGAGATAATGGATATGCTGAATAGGTTGTGAGTAAAGAAATATATAGGGGACTCAATTAGCAGATACTAAACTACTAGCCATTCTGTTTTTGTAAATGCTAATGGATGAAAGACATTTAGAATAGTGTAAGCTCTCCATGACACTCTAATGCAAGCAGTTCCAGCTCAAGCATGCACCATTAGCAGCCAGACACCCACCAGCAGAGGTGGGCTGGGGTGGGCAAACAGCTGATGCGGGGGTGGTCTTGAGGACAAGGTATAGTGTAAGTGACCGTATTGGACTGTCTGAACACTTGCAGGGCAGGGGTAGCCAACCAGCTCACTTATACACAGAATGCCTGCAATAGGGCCATTTGGTGGGTAGCCTACACTATCTTCACTCGCCTACAAGTATGATAAGGGATGCCTTTGCTGATGGTGGAATGTTAGAAACGCCTGTGTTAATGACTGATATGAGTTCATAACATTCCATGCATTCCTCATAGTATGAATATTCTGATAAATTTAAACCAAGTTGGAAAATTCAGTGTTGTGAGAACAGGTGAATTATCTCGAGACAACTTCACTCAGTTTTTGCTGGTGTGTAAGGTTCCAGGGTCCTCTGCAGATGGTTAGCTTCTGAAATGTTGCACAATCATATGCCTCACCCTAACTGACAAGTATGACACAGACTGTCATTTTATTCCTGGACAGTATGATGTGGAATCCCATAGCATATTATGTGCTCTAAAAAATCTAGAAAGAAATAATAGTTGAGGGAGGTCTGAGAGTTAGTGTAATTGTCCATGTTGTGAACTTCTTGGAATAGAACATAATTTTTAAACACAGTACACCAAGTAAAATATGCACTCTTACAGTGATTGTTTCAGAATCTGTAATGAGAGGGAAAGGTGCAGAATGGTGTGTGCAACATTCATATTGACTGTCAGTCCATCTTTAGGCCTGGCCCCCTGTCAGGCATTATTTCAGTAGAGACTGTATTTCCTTAATACATGGTGTCATTTCAATAAGTATTTTTTCCATAATAGTAAACATTGAGACCATCCTTGAGATTCAAGTTTCAGATGCTCCAAGTATGTTCCACTGTACCTTAGGAGGTATTTATGTGTGAAGTTTCCTTAGAGTTTGGTTTGAAGATGGCACAAGACTCATTTTAATAAATGTCAAACAATGGAAAATCCTGAACAGAATGTAACAGTATTACGAAAAGGAGTGTTGCTACTCACCATATATCAGAGATTATGAGTCACATATAGGCATAATAAAAAGACTACCACAATATAAGTTTTCAGCCAACGCGCGCGCGCGCGCACGCACGCACACACGCACGCACACACACACACGACTGTAGCCTCTGGCAACTAAAGCCACACTGCAAAAACAGCAGCAGAGCATGATGGGAGTGGCAACTGGGTGGGGGTAAGGAGGAGGTTGGGGCAGGGAGGGGAAGGGATAGTGAAGTGCTGCTGGGGAGTGCGCAGGGACGAGGTAGAGAAGAGGGCAGGACACCTAGCTGCAGTTGGGAGGTTCGAAAGAGGTCAGGGGAGAAGTGGAGCAGGGGTAGCGGAAATGGAGAGAAGTAAAAAGACTGGGTGCATTGGTGGAATGACGGCTGTGTAGTGATGCACTGGGAAAGGGAAGGGGCCAGATGGTTGAGAACAATGACTAACGAAGGTTGGGGCAAGCAGGGTTACGGGAACGTAGGATATATTGCAGGGAGAGTTCCCATCTGCGCAATTCAGAAAAGCTGGTGTTGGTGGGAAGCATCTATACGGCATAGGCTGTGAAGCAGTCATTGAAATGAAGGATATTGTGTTGGGCAGTGTGCTCAGCAACAGGGTGGTCCACTTGTTTCTTGCCACAGTTTGTCAGTGGCCAAGATGCAAGACCTGTCCCATACATCCTCCCACCACCACCACCACCACCACCACCACCACTTGCTCCAGTCTGGTCACAAACATCACCTATCCCTTCAACGGCAGGGGTATCTATGTAGGCATGACAACAAAAAAGCTGTCTGTCTGCATGAATGGCCACTGTCAAACTGTGGCCACGAAACAAGTGGACCACCCTGTTGCTAAGCATGCTGCCCAACATGAAATCCTCCATTCCAATGACTGACTCACAGCCTGTGCCATATGGATCATTCCCACCAACACCAGCTTTTCTGAATTGCACAGGTGAGAACTCTCCCTGCAATATACTCATATCCTATGTTCCCATAACCCACCTGACCTCAATCCTCTTTAGTCATTGTTCTCACCCATCCAGCCCCTTCTCTTTCTCAATCCAGCACTACACAGCCCTCATTCCACCAATGCACCCAGTCTTTTTACTTCTCTCGTTTCCACAACCCCCCCCCCCCCCCCCCACACACACCACCACCTCTCCCCTGCCCTCCATCTAACCTCTCGGCTGCACCTAGTTGCCCTACCCTCTCTCCACCTTGTCCCCGTGTGCTCCCCAGCAGCACTTCATTGCCCTCTGTCCCTACTCTGCTATCCCTCCCCCTCCCCACCCCAGCCACCTCCTTACCCCTACCTAGTTGCCAATCCCATCATGAACTGCTGCTGTTGCTCACAGTGTGGCTTTAGCTGCCAGAGGCTGCAGTTACGTGTGTGTGAGTTGCATTTGCGTGTGCGGGCATGAATGTGTGTATTTTCGACAAAGGCCTTGTTGGCCGAAAGCTTATATTGTGACAGTCTTTTTGTTGTGCCTATCTGCGACTCAGCATCTGCGCTATATGGTGAATAGCAACTTTCCTTTTCATAATACTTTAGTAAATGTGTGTGCTGAAATGGCACAAGACTCATTTTAGTACATTTGTGTGCGTAAAACCATGCACTTTTGTCTGATTCCATCTTTTTCCCCATCTTCCTTGGACTTTCCTCAAGGGATGTGGGCTCCCAAAGTCTACTACCTCCTGGAAGGTGAACTAAACTTTTCCAAGTATCTTCCAGCAAATATAAGTACTTTTCAGATTACGGAAATTCTTTTACAAGCTTCCTGGATGCATAAGCTTGATGTCTTTTTCATAATGCCAATAAGATGAAACATAATCAGTTTAGATCTTGTGTTTTATTATAATTGTAGTTGTTCATTTTTAGATTCTTCTTTCTAATGATGACTGCCCACTCACACTTTTTTTCAGGATTAGTATCTGCTATGGGCCCATATACAGGACGGTCAGAAACAGTCTGAAAAACTTTTAACATGCTGAGAAATAATTGTTTAAAAAACAGTCATTACTTTTCACTGTTTCTCAGTTAATTAGCATCAAAGTTAGCAAATCAGGCCATTGTGCGCGCAAATTCCGGTGGCCTCCCAGATATAATTTGTGTCAGTTGTTCTCATAGCATAGATGATAGCACATGAGACCGTTCAGCTTTTGGCTTGTGTCTGATCCCTACAACCATCCCATGTCCAATTTTTGTATCACTCTCTTGCTTGGTTTTAGAAAACCAAAAGAAGAACATGTTTTGCAGCACCATCTCTGGTAGGCCACTTCAATTTGTGCATGCAGTGGCCTGATTAGGTAACTTCAATGCTAATTAACTTTGAAACAGTGCACAGTATCAATTTTGTTTCTTAACATTTATTTCTCCACACAACCTACCCTGCAACACCCTCACAAGCTTTACACACTGTTTCTGACCACCCTGTATATTACTAAGTACTTTGGAGATTTGGGAATTGGTCTACACTGTGACTTCCTCAAAAGTAAAATAGGGAACAAAGTTGGTTAAATATAATAAATCTAAATTCTGCGCAAATTCTTAACGTTGAGTCCCATCAAATATTTTTTCTCATTTTAAGATTGAAGTTTTTTAAGATTTGTGCCTTGTTAGTGACTCAAGAAATTAAATTAATTCCGTAACACTCTATATCATGTAAAATCCTGCTGCTATGGGTCAACAATTGTGATGAAGTTTAAAGTGTTATGACAGTCTAGTTTGGAGTTTAGGCATTATAATCTGAACGAATGATGGAACCAATGAAAGCATAGCAAATCACCCTTTCGAATCCTCCCTACCATCATTAATATTATGCATTGTGGTTCTTTCATACCATTTTCTTTAAAGTTGTTATTTTAACTTCTCATCCTTCTCTATATTCTGTGGAAAAGAATTTGCTCCTATTTAGTCACAAAGTGAAGCTTGGAAAAAATTTAATGGCTGTGATAGTTATAATGCCACGAACAGAAAAAATTACAATAATGCTATACTTTTTCTTATACATACCTGCCCAAGTTTATCTAACTTTGTATACGTTTCAATACGCCCAAATCCAATCTCTGAAAGTGATTGCCTTCTCGTAGCACGTGTGAGTGGACCCTCAATTGTAGGACTCACATTTTGCTTTGCAATAAAAGATTCCGGAAGATGAAGATCAGCAGGTAATGACAGTCGCTTGTTAATGTCTTGCTGCAAAATAATCACACACACATTCCATATAATACTATAAATGAAATTCCTGCAAGATTAAGTGCTGCTTTGTATGTATTGTTCTAGTAGTACTGTTGACACATTATAGTTAGCAAAATAAATGCCAGATTCAAATAATTAGCAAGAAATAACACACCACAATTCTGAAATCACAAAATGTAAAAACTTAACTAATTTCAGTATGTGCTATTTATAATGTCACAACAACCAGAGCTCATGCTTTTGTTTCCTCACGTATGACAAAAATTTTTGCTAACAATCACAATACTTTCCTTTCTTAAACTGAGGACATAGAACCAAGCCTACTTCGTATTAGTAAACTAACCAGAAAAGTAGTATCTCATTACATCAACTCTGAGCACAGATGCTTATCACATAGAAATCAATATAAAGCTTTGAACGCCTTAAAATTTTTAAGCTAAAATCTATCTACAAGCATTTAAATTATGTCCTTTGTAACAAATAAATAAACAGAAAAAACTTTGTAATTCATGGAAAAGCAAGCATACGTTTCTAGTAAACAGATAAATTGTATAGCCAGCTGGCCGTAGTAGAGAGTACTGCATAAGCCTCTTAGGTAGCAAGCCAGTAGCCATATCCATACGCACTGCAAAATGCGTAAATTTTTAACATATATGTCCATTCTTCATTTTACTCATTTTCAGTGGAGGTTGAAATTTTGCAAATGGGGTCACCAATGACTTTACCAAGAATATTAAATGTTGCTTACAATGAGGTCTACTTCACGCCTTTCAAGCACTGATGACTATTTTTAAGCGGTTTTTTATCTATGTCATGGTGGGCACATGCACGTGCATGTATGTATTTGTTAACAATTGCTGCACTTGCCTCACATTCTCCCTCCTTTTTTAAAAAAAGCGCAAATTTGCGCCACAGGTCCTTAGACAACTGAACTGGATAAATACAGTAGGGTCATTCCATTGTCAATTTAACCAATTTGAGAAAATGTTCCGGCTGATAGTCTCAGATTTGGCTGAAATTTAGCACACCAATGCTACCAAGTGCGGAACACTCATGAACAAAATTTTAAGTTCCGCTGCCAACTAGTTCCACTATTATGGCTTGCGAAAGAAGGTGGCATGACCCGGAAATTGCAATCCGCAGCTGGCAATCTATCTTCAGACCCAACTTCAGGTCTTAATAACTTTGGAACTATTCCACACAGTCCAGTGAAATTTTTACAACCCAGTAACATCCACTTAGAGAACACACTCCATGAATCAAAACACCAACAACATATTTCTGAGGGAAAATAAAAAATTCCAAAATATGATTAAAAAATGTAATACGTTAAAAGGTACATATTGTAGGTGCCCTCTATGCCAAATATAATTCACTCAAAAAGGGTATAAATTTTTTGTGGTAAGCTTAATGTGGCCTAAACACACACAGACCTCATCTTGCCCATATCAGTCACACAAGCAGAGATACATGCACACGAGAATACAAAAATTTGAAAAATTACCTAAAAAACATGGATTTTCGAAGTGTAGTAGAACAAAAGGGACAAGTGATATCCAACCCAAATTTCAAACACTGCATAAGTAGACCATAATATAATATGTGGCAAAATTTCAACTTGTTATTGCAAGGCATTTGTGTACAATAAAAGTTGACGGAGATGTATTTGGTTACGTTTCTTTTAACACGATTTAGCAAGTAATAGTGATGATGCAGACAGCTTGTTTCAAATAAGGCTGCAGCAATTGTTGGGAGCCATTAGGCAACAGAAAGTTAAACAATGGTAGTTTTCAGGGACAGAATGAGTCATTGTTACGCAGGAACAACAAAGGAAATGAGCAACAATTACAGGTTACTCATGTTTTTAAGATTCTTGTTCGGACTGGTCAGTACTGTTGTGGAAAATCAGTATGGAGTCAGAAGAGCGTACTGGTGGTGCTTTTGTTCAAACAAGTTGCTGTATTGGTAGAGCACAAGCATCTGCATGTCATAAAACAACATGTGGAACAAAATGTGGCATTCGCTTTGTACTGCATGATCTGAATGAATCGGACCAAGATATGTTGCTATGGAGATCCGGGATACACCATGTGGGCACAAGAAGTACAGTTCCATGAAACTTTAGTGTTTTTTATCATCATATGAAACTGTTTCTGGATAAGTATTCTTTCCTACAAAGAAGTTGTTTTAATCCATTTCGGATTCATACGAAGACAGTGAAGTGTAGCCTCAGAGAAATTGATATAATATCAGTATGGAAAGTGAATCTGTGCATGGGACTGTGCATGAAACCAGGACAAAAGTTATGATCCACGTGTGTTACACTGCTAAAAAATGATGAATATTCTGATAATTTACATGACAGTGATGAAGAGTATCAGCCACCTACAACCACGGCGGATGAGCAATTAAATACTTCAGTGACTGATCTTGGTTTGTCACACACAAAGTTGGAAAAAGAGACAGGCCCAGCTATGGTAGAAGAAAACTGCAAGAAGCTCAAACAGAATTAAAACACAAAATAGCTGACACACTAATGATGGAAGAGGAAGAACTATCTGCTCCAAAGGAACAGAAAT
Organism: Schistocerca serialis cubense; assembly: GCF_023864345.2. Taxonomy (NCBI): domain Eukaryota; kingdom Metazoa; phylum Arthropoda; class Insecta; order Orthoptera; family Acrididae; genus Schistocerca; species Schistocerca serialis. The sequence goes on along the minus strand of NC_064640.1, from coordinate 111,645,921 downwards.
CATGCCAGAAATGCTCTGATTTGGACAAAATTGTGCATGATTTGAAAGAAAAATGTGCCATATCCACACGCCAGAAAAAAGTAGCTATTCTTACCCTTGCATCTTCCAGCTGGTCTATTGACTACACTGCAAAGGAATTCAATGTTTCTACATATATGGTAAAGTAAGGTAGGAAAATAAAAGCAACCCAAGGAGTGCTTCCACAACTTCAGCAGGCTCAGGATAAGCAACTGAGTTCAGAAATAAAGGTGCTAGTGTCGAAGTTTTATGAAAATAATGACTACAGCCGAATAATGACTACAGCCAAATAATGCCTAGAAAAAAAAAAGACTATGTAACGGCAAAAATGGGAAATGTACATGTACAGATGCAAAAAAGACTGTTGCTATGCAACATATCAGAACTATATGTAGAATTCAAGGAAAAGTATCCCAATACCAAAGTAGGTTTATCATCTTTTTTCAATCTTCGGCCAAAATGGGTTGTGCCTGTAAGTGCAAGGGGCACACACAATGTTTGTGTACGTGAGACCCAACAAAATTCTAAGCTGATGTTTGCTGCTATAAAGGATTCTGGTCTGGATTACAAAGGTGCAATGAAGCTGCTAGTGTGTAACATCCATTCCTACCAGTGCATGATACACAGGTGTGAAAAGTGTCCTGGTAAGGCAAATCTTGCAGAACACATGAATAACAAACTGTATGGATGACGATCAACTTGTATCTTATAAACAATGGACACACATCGATTGCACAGGTCTTGAAACAAAGCAAAGTACAGTGGAAGATTTTTTGAAATGTGTTGTCAAAAAACAGACAAACTGACCACACACAGCTTCACAGCAACAGCACAATCGGCTTATCTCCAGTTTTGTAAGGATAATTTGAAACAAGATGAAATTCTAGTAATACTAAACTTTTCTGAAAATTATGCATTTATAGTTCAAGATGCCATCCAAGGATATCATTGTGACAGCAGTCAAGCAACTCTCCAGCCATTTGCGATTTACTATAGAGGTGAATCGGGTGATGCGTCTGTCATGAACCTGTGCGTTTTTAGTGACTGTTTAATTCATGATGCCATTGCAGTTCATGCCCGCATTCGCACTGTCATGGCATATGTGAAAAACAAGCTGCCTCACATACATTTTGCGAAATACTTCAGTGATGGGGCTGCTAGTCAGTACAAAAACTGTAAAAATCTCAAAAATTTATGCATGCATTACCATGATTTTCAGATTCACGCAGAATGGAATTTTTTCACAATCATGGTAAAAATGTATGTGATGGTACTGGTGCTACCATTAAGTGCATGGCATCACGAGCTAGTCTGCAGAACCCTAAAGAAGGTCACATTCTAACACCTCTTCAATTATTTACCCAGGTACAGAAAAATATCTCTGGCATACAATCATTCTATGTTTTGAAAGATGAGGTGAAATCAGTCAAAGAGTTGCTAAAAAGCAGACTAGAACACGTTAAAACTGTTGCCGGCACAAGGAGCCATCATCACTTCTCTCCAGCGGACTCTGACAATGTGCAGATGAGCAAACTGTCCGGTTATAACTATAGGTTCATGCACAACATGTGTCTTTACAGTGTGTCTGACTCAGGATTCAGAAGCAAAAGCAGCAACATACAACCAGGTTGCTATGTTATTGCTGATTATGATGACAAATGGTACTTAGGATGTGTTGCAGAGTGCTGTGAAGCAGAAGGTGATGTATTTGTGAACTTCATGGCACCAGCAGGACCAGCAAGATCATTTCATTGGCCACGTTTGGCAGACAAGTGTTGGATTCCTTTTAAACATATTCTTATGACAGTTCCAGTTCCTACCACAGTGTCAGGAAGACAGTACAATTTGCCCCTCAATGTACAGAGTACAGTAGCTAAAGTGTGGGAGAACTTCTGTTCGAAGCACAATCGACTGGTTTTTAGCAGTTAAGGTGCAGTAAACATTAATTAAAGGTTGTGTTAATCTGTCTATATGTTGTTGCTTAGTGATTAAACAGTTGTGGGAGAGGATACGAGAGGCAGAACAGTTTACGATATGTTTTTACAAAATTGGGTTGTGGAACAATGGCCACATCACCAAATACATCTGTCAACTTCCATTGTACACAAATTTCTTGCAATAACATGCTGAAATTTTGAGATATATATCATTATGGTCTACTTACGCAGTGTGTGAAATTTGGCTTGGATACCACTTGTCCCTTTTGTGATACCACACTTCGAAAATCCATGTTTTTTAGGTAATTTTTCAAATTTTTATATTCTCGTGTGCATGTAGCTCTGCTTGTGTGACTGATATGGGCAAGATGAGTTCTGTGTGTGTGTTTAGGCCACATTAAGCTAACCACAAAAATTTATATCCTTTTTGAGTGAATTATATTTGGCATAGAGGGCACCTACAATATGTACCTTTTAACGTATTACATTTTTTTTAATCACATTTTGGAATTTTCTATTTTCCCTCAGAAATATGTTGTTGGTGTTTTGATTCATGGAGTGTGTTCTCTAGATGGATGTTACTGGGTTGTAAAAATTTCACTGGAGTGTGTAGAATAGTTTCAAAGTTATCAAGATCTGAAGATGGGTCTGAAGATAGATTGCCAGATGCGGGTTGCAATTTCTGGGTCACACCACCTTCTTTCACAAGCCATAATTGTGGAACTAATTGGCAGGGTAAACTAATACTTTGTACACGAGTGTTCCACACATGGTAGAATTAGTGTACTGAATTTCAGTCAAATCTGAGACAATGAGCTGGAGCTGGTTGAACGGGCATGGAATGACCCAGTAATATTTACAGAATAACCATGCAATTACTGTTAGTAAAAGAAAGACTATTTCACCACAGAAAAGTTTTTATTAACAATATGCCACAGAACGAACCCATGCTACGTGCCATATTTCTTCATCTGCTTCTCCACACAGTCACCATAAACATAAAATTGTACAATGCCAATTTAATAACTTATTCCCTTCCCTGTAGCCAACATTACAATCTCACTGTAAGAGAATGCAGCTCAAAGCGCACTACATGAGCCTTTACACACAGAGGAAGAACTATCATATGCCATGAAATGACTGTGATACGACTGAGTACATCTATACATACATATTCTATGCTTTCCAAAAGCTCTTTATCTATGATATGTGAATTTGGCCCACATTTATAAAACAGTATACATGTAAGTTTGAGTTTAAACTGACTAATTTTTTATAAGACAAATTTTGTACACTCTTCGCATTGCATACAGAGATGTCTAAATCAACACTGCATGAAGCTACATATATATTAACTCGCAAGAACATAATTTGGATCTAGTAAACTTGAAAATCAACATTAGTGTCTCTCATATATATCACGCTTCATGCGCTAACAATGTTACTGTGATCAGTAAGTCAGGCTTTCACTGAAATTCAAAGCGCCATCAACAAGTTCTCCTGGATGCATATTTGAAGCATTACAGCTGCTCCAATCTTCCGATATCAGTACAAGAATGATAAAAATTTATCATTAGAGATCAGTATAAAAACAAATGTTTAAAGTGATGTTAAACTGACTCCAAGTCACGAAAAATGGTGGGCAAAGTACTGCTTTTCTCTTTGGCAGTGTTAATCTCTGAGATAACAATGACAACTCTGAATTAAACTACAATTGGAACAATATCTTTCATCCTGGACCTTCCATTGAAGTTATTCCTACATTGACTTTCCATAATATTCTAGTAGTTAACACAAGAAATTATATTTCGTGAATTCAGAAAGTCTTCAACTGCATAATTCAATCTTTTCTATAAAATCTGTTCCCCAATGTGACAACAGGTAAAAAAAATAAATAAACAAATAAATAAAAATAAAAAATAAAATTACCACTACACGAGACGTCATGTATGTACATATAAGTCTAATGATAATCATTCAGTAAAATCCAATGGCCACTTAATTATGATTAACATTTTTATACACTGATAAAGTAAGGCAGAAACACATTCCTGACCTTCAAAATATCCCTAAATAAACTTCTGCATACCTCACTCAGTCTCCGACATTTTGGACGAAGTTTCACAGGAGCTGGAGACATTACTTCATCTGAAGTTCCTGATGCCTCTTCTGATTCTCCATCAGATCCAAACCGTCGATTCTCATACACTACACCTTAAAACATAATTTTGGTACTGACTTAATGATGCAATTTATACATTTTTACAACTATAAATTTCATAGGGGTCAATCCAAATGAAGTGATCCAATAAAAATTAAGTTGGTTGCCTGACCATTTTTAAATGTTTTAATTTTTTTATGTGTGATTACTCTATAATTGAGAACTTCAAAACAATTGTTTTTAAAAAATTACCTTTCACCTTTACTGAATGGCGGCCATTTTCATTTGTAAGCGCGCACAACATTGCACGATTGTTTCTAGAAAAGTGTCCTCTACAACATTATCTATTACACAAAATACCCTAAATTCAAAAATAACCACTCAAAATTACCTGCAAAGTTTGGTATCCAAATTTTCAAAAATCCACTTCTTAGTCTCAAAAATTACAAACAAGGAGTGATTTATGAGAGTCCATTTTTTTCCTATACATAGATATCATACACTACTAGCCTCATATAGAGCAAGAACATTTACAAATGTTTCCTTAATTTTTTGTGAATTTGTGAAGTTTGAAAATTTTCATTTTTTGCGAAGTTTGGGGTTAATTATCTCAGGTGGGACTGAATATAAAAATATGATTTTTGCACAGTTTGTACACCTATATGACAGCAACATGCTGGAAAATTTCAACACTGATATCTGACTGTGAACGAAGATATGAATTTTTGAAAATGAGGAGATAATCCACATTACTCTACAAATGATCTTATGGCTGTTGCCTATTTATGTGTGACATGGGTGGGATATAATCAATTATTATTGAAGTAAGGTACTGAATTATATGCAAAAAGTGGAAACATCACTGAAATTAACATTTATATTATTTTGACATGCTTAAAATAAATATTTTCAATTAACATCCTTCAAGATGCGACTGTTTCTAAACCTGGTGGTGAATGTTAAGAACACTTATTTCTTCAGGCAGCTTCTGTGATATATAATAAGACCTCCTAGTTGTTGTGGTAAGTTCAAGCACTGAAAGTTTCCTTAAAACATGTTTCATTGGTATCCAAACTTTGTCACTAGTAGATTTCTTGAATGATGTTCTTGGGCCAGTGGGGTGGTAAAAATGCACAAAAACATCATTGTTTTTTAAACTTATTCTTTAAACATCTGCAAGTCACCACTGTCCATCATACAAACATACCACTATGTCATTCCACGTTAAAGACAGTGATGAAACTTTACTGATGCAATGATACTCATAAATTCTGGTTTCTGATGTTACATAGCATCGAACTAAGTTTTTTGCAAATGTCAAGGAATTTGCGAAAATGCCTTGTTCCTTTTATTGCTAATATAGTTTTCAAATCTGGTTTGAAGTGTTGTTTTCATATGCAGAACCACTTCTTCTTTCTTGATCAGAAAATAGGTAATGCCTTTCATATTATCCTTGCAAAAGACATACATGTCCTGTACTGTGAGAATTTGGTCTGTAGTTGATCTTTGTAGGCTGACTTTACTTACTTCACCTTTTGTTGTACCTCCTACTCCATCACACGCATTTTTACCATGGCAAGATGCAAAAAAGTGCCACTCAGCCTCCGACCCAAAGTCTACTTTGTGGTTGCACAGATTTGAAAAATTCTTTTTGTTCTTATACTGACTAACACTTCCACCTGAAAAGTATATCAGCTTCTCAACCTTGGGAAAATTTTCTTTTATGTAATTTATTACATACTTTTGAAACACATGTACAGCCAAAGTGTTGTGCTCCAAGTAGTTGCTTAGAATGCAAATTGAAGAACTGGAAACTTCCTCTTTCTCATTTTTGAAGTAGAGAATAAATGGATGCACTGTTGCCTGGTCATTGACCCAGTGGTACCTTTGTATTGCATCCTGAAGCACAAATGTAAAATTTTCTGCAAAATCAGCTAGCAATATGCATTCAGTTTCATGAAGTTGAGCTTTTTTGTCCTTCAAAAACTTACTTTGGATTTTAGAAACATAGTGGTGACTTTTGAGTTTTTGTAAGTTATCAATTAAAGATTCAAAGTACTCTTCCTCAGATTTAACCATTGTTATCATTTCTGTCCTATCAGTTGTGACCCACTGTTTGAAGGTCATACTGTCTGGCATTTCCTTATCATATTCGTGAAACAATTCAATAACAGTTTCCTTACCAGGGCATTTATTACACAAACTCATCATGCAGTCATAACTGTTAGTGTCACAGACCATTAAATCTAGTAACTCTTTGTAGTTAAGATCACTGAGTTTTGCACCCGCAATCATCAGTTTGACATTTTGATGATATAAACAACCACATACAGAGTGTATCTCTGAGGATCCAGCCAAAATACACCGCTTAGGGCAGAGATCACAAAATTTTGACCTTCCAATTTTGCATTCACAATGAGAATTTTTGAAAGCTACATAAAGTTCATTTAAATTTGACAGCACTAGTCGTTTCTGCTTTGTTACTTTAATTCCATTTATAACAACTCTTTTGCAATCTTTGCAACCTGGGCACATTCTACTGTTTTCCTCATCTTCAAAAAAATTGCTGAATCTTTTTAATTGTTTCTTCACTTATACCTACTCCTTTCTTATTTCCTAAAAGTGGAAGAATGCCTTGCTCTTTCACTAATTTTTGGGTTAGTTTAACCAAACGATGAGAAACGTTGAATTAATGAACTATTCCTTCTCTTGACCATGAGTCAGGGACCAAACTTAAAATTTTAACTTTCTCCTCTTTAGATGTCACTGAACATTTAATTTTTAATTTCTCTATAAAGCTCAAATATCCAGTGTCAGATTATGCTGGTGGTAGGTTTTCTTCTTCTTCTTCTTCAGAAATAATGTTGGTATCTGCATTATTAAAGCATGATTCGAAGTCTTTTATAATTTTGTCTGAAATTTGTTGCACCTTATTTTCAATAGCTGCTTTTCTTTTTCTGCTACTTAATTTTATTATTTTTGAAGCAGGAGATATGTCTAACTTAGAACAAGCAAAATCCAATATGCTAACAGCTTCCTCATTACGAATATAAATGTCATTAACAAGGTTACATGATTCTGGTTCTGGATTCACAACAAATATTTTTGAGTAACAATTTGGGCACAGGGAATTTCCAGGAATCATATTATGTTTCACTTGGGAAGCTATTTCACTCTCACATAACAAGAACAAATGTTCAAGTTTTATTTCCCTCAAACCTTTAGTAATAGGCTTTTTATGAACTTTCAGTGGATCACAGCACTCTCTTCCAAAAATGTGGTTGTACTTCAGAATATATTTCTTCTCATGATACTCACACACTGATGTTACAGAAGAACTTACTCAAAATTTAAACAAAGTTTGTCTAACTTAATCAAAGTCATTGACATTTTTCAAGTATTTTGAAACTGAACCATAAACTGTTTTGTGACACACTTCACTTGCTATCTGTCCAACAGAGCACTGTTAATCCCTGTTATTGCATTCCAGTTAATCTCTCAAAATTAGCCGGCCGCTGTGGCCGAACGGTTCTAGGCGCTTCAGTCCGGAACCATCCTGCCTCGGGCATGGATGTGTGTGATGTCCTTAGGTTAGTTAGGTTTAAGTAGTTCTAAGTCTAGGGGACTGATGACCTGAGATGTTGAGTCCCATAGTGCTCAGAGCCATTTCATTTCTCAAAATTAATTACAAATTACACACAAAACAAAGCACATAACACATTCTACACTCTTGATGAAGTATGTAGATTCACTCTAACAGAGGTTTCAGAACAGGCTGACTACAACAGTGCCACACCCAGCAATAATGTACTTCTTTATTGACAATAAACCTAAACGTAAATGGGCATTTTTATTACCATAGACAAAAGCGAAAGTTCCTATTGTTTAATATTGCATTATGAAAAATAAATAAACTAAATGAATATTGGGTGATGGTGTTAACTAAATATATGTCACAATTAAATTTTATTAGAATGAAACAATAAACCATTTAAATATGCAACAGCCATAAGATCAGTTGTAGAGTAATGTGAATTATTTACTCATTTTCAAAAATTCTTATATTTGTTCATAGTCAGATACCAATGTTGAAATTTTTACAATATGTTGCTATCATATAGGTGTATAAACTGTGCAAAAATCATATTTTTTATATTCAGTCCTACCTGAGATAACTAACCCCAAACTTTACAAAAAATGAAAATTTTCAAATTCCAAAAATTCATAAAAAAATTAAGGAAACATTTGTAAATGTTCTTGCTCTATATGAGGCTAGTAGTGTATGATATCTAACTATAGGGAAAAATAGACTCTCAGAAATCACTCCTTGTTTGTTATTTTTGGGACTAAAAAGTGGATTTTGAAAATTTTGATACCAAACTTTGGAGGTAATTTTGAGCGGTTATTTTTGAATTTAGGGTATTTTGTGTAATAGACAATGTTGTAGAGGACACTTTTCTAAAAACTATCATGTCAATTGCAATGCTGTAACTTAACCCAGTGCAGAGATACTCAAATTTTCGCTAATGTCTCCAGACTGAAAAATCGTTGCGCGCCTCCAAATAAAAATGGCCACCATCCAGTAAATGTGCAAGATAAATTATTTTAAATAACTGTTTTAAACTTCTCAAATATAGGGCAATCACATGTAAGAAAATTAAAATATTTAGAAATGGTCAAGCAACCATTACTGGACTACTTCATATGGATTGACCCATAGAGAAGATAAAAGAAAGATAAGCAGTACTGGTATTGGGCAGGGGAATTAGCACTACTTCAGAGGGGTCTATACGCTGAACTCTAGAATTACTTGAAATTTATAGTCATAGTTTGGTAATATGAGTTTTGACTGTCAATAGTAATAAATTCCTAAAATTACAAAAGTATAATGGACTAGCCGATCATTTCACTAATCATTTAACTTACTAATGCAGACTCATTTTGTCTGCAGAAATGGCTCACTAGTTGAAATGGTGATTTAACACTTCCTACATGAAGCCACAGAGGGGTTTAGTAAAATAAATAAATAAACAAAAACATTTTGAGATTTAACTGATGCTCTTCAGTGTGGGCAACACCATGGTGATACTGATAAATGAATGACATAATTTGGAAACAGGAAAAGTCAAACAGTTGATTCCAATGTCATCTACCTAGGAATAAACTTACTCTTGACTGGGACACTGGTAACTCCTCAAAGTACCACACTTGGACTGGCACCATTTTGTAATATACATCAATTACTTACTACTCACTGTATTAAATAGCTTCTGAGCTGTTGTATGTGCCAATAACATAAAAATATTTGTTAAGGGATGACATCAGTAACCAAATAATAAAGCTAATGATGGGTTAGAGGGAATCAGTTCTTGGGTCAAATTTAATAGGCCGTCTCTCAACAACAATCACGTATCATATGTTCCATTTCTCAAACATAATTCTGTTGTGGGTGATATTCTACATCCTTACATAGTTGAGTACCTCAGACATCTGGGACTGACAATAGATAAACTTTAATGGAAGACACAACCTCATGATCCCCTGCAACTGTTAAATGCAGCTAAGTCTATTGCTCGAATAATGTCCACCACCAGTCTCTGTAGTAATTCACTTAAGCTAATTTACGTCACATCCATTTATTCCCTGATCTCATATAGAGCAATATATGGGGGGGGGGGGGGGGGGGGGGGGGGTGCAACTTAATTCAGGTAAAGTGACTACTTTCAGCCTAAAAGTGCGCCGACCGGGGATCACATTCTGCTAAATCATTAATCTGATGTATGCCACTATCGAACAAATTTATGATTTTTACTCGGGCAAACACTGCAGCGTATGTAGTCCCCCGTGACATGTACTGTTTACAAGAACTACAAGTTCCATATTAAATACTACTAGTTCATTAAACCAGCTGAATATGATGTGTATCACAGACAGACTCCAACTTACTTTTTACACAGTTTCAGATGAAGTTCTGCTGTAATACTGGCGGAAACACTTCAGAAAATGACATGTTTATTAAGAGTCCATTCAGGCAGTCTCTTAGTATTTCTTACTTTCTTTATTATCTGACAGGCACAGTTACTTATTTATTTATTTGCAAATTATGGGCATGCTGTTTAATCACAGGCTAGTAGGAGATGTCTCAGATACCAATGGATTGTGTTGATCCATCAATCATTGCAGTTAATACAGAGCAAAATCAGTATTATAATGCAGTGGACCACATCACATTTTACTTAACTAATTATAAAACATTATCTGAATTCTGTAATGAAACCCATAAAAACGTTCTACCACATTCAAAAAGATACACTAGGGAGTACACATACATACAAGTCGTGACATTGCTGGTAAATAAATAAGCAACATCCTTTTTTACTTTCAGTGCTGTTTCCATTCCAAGTGTCAAACTGAAACTGTCACTACTGTGAACACACACACACACACACACACACTAATAACGCAGAAAAATCTACGTGATTAAAAACTGAAAGAGTTTCTTAACACCACCCCCCCCCCCCCTCAAACAGGAAAGCGCTAAATACGCTCATAGTTTTACGCAGCAGAAACCAACAACAATGGGAACTGTGACACACCAAGAAAGTGTAGAGCTCACCAAAATACTCTAGTTACCTGTCTGCATAACTGAACCGTCGAAGCCCCGAGCTGCGACTACACGCGCTCCCAGAGTAATTTAATTAAATCAGTAAGGCGCGCGCAAATCCGTCCATCTGGTGGCAGTCACACTAAACTACCTACTTCCCCCGAGTCGTGCCTGAATACTCTACCACGCTGCTACGGCGTCACACGAACCAATATCTCTCTTACAAGGCACTGTCTTCAAAATTATGAAGCAACGATGTCTAGTGAACTGATCAGAAAGGCATAGTGGTATTTTCAAGATTCTTATTTGTGAGAAGATACGAAATCGTAACGACTGGGGAAAAGGAAGAATGGAGCACTCATGAGGGTGGACTCATGTTATAAACTGTATTATAAACAATGAAAGAACACACATATCTGCAAAGTTAATACATTTCAGCCTTCTCGCTACCTCAACTTTGGGTGTTTTACGTGGACGAGACTAACAAGCATCCACAAATTAACGACAGTTTATCTGTTTTGCGACTACTGTTACATATACGAACGGTTCATACGTACGCCTTGAAATTAGAAATGCTACGGCACATTATGGGACAACTGTATCAAGAACTCTTTAAGTACTTTAGGCGAAGTGTTTTTCTTTTTTCAGTAAATCAGAAAGTAAATCCTTATGTATATGTTTACTGGACAATGTAACTACTACTTCAGCAAAATAATAAAATTTTACAACCAGTTTTATGTTCCAAAGCGACAACTAGCACAAATTCCAGTAATATTATTAATGCTGTCTCCTTTATTCTACGGTCATGGCGTAGTCCAGAAAGAATGTCACGTTTCGTGACCGCAGGAAGTACGTATGACGCATCCACCGACTACACATCACATCCTTGTCTAAATTACATGCACCGGAAGAATTTAGAAGCACCGAAATGGCTTGGTGCTCCGAAACATCCTATATACACTAGGCAGCCGGGAGTCGTAGACCAACTACTACCGCACTTTCGTAACATGTAAATAATGAAAGTAATGGCAGTCAGGATTTCCCTTAGCTCATAGTAAAGCCTTTAATGTAATGTAAGGTTGTCCATTAAGTTCTGATCCACTGCAGGCTCAATCTACTTCCATTCTTTCTGGTGCATGGTGAATGTTTCTCCATTAACGCACGCACGCTCCCAACGCTCTAGTTCATCACAAGTATGTTCGATGGACTGATTTATTTGTTTCTTTAAAGCGTTTTAAGACTGTAATTATTAGCACCCTGACAAACAATATATGAAACGAATATGGATAAACCGACTTAGTTCTGGCGGGGATAGCTTGCGTCACTCCACGATACGGATAGTCGTACGTAGGTGCAACCACACGGGAGAGATGCGCGTGGAAAGCCCAGGCTAACGTATGTTTTCTGAAGTGGGATAGCGGCTTTTTCAGTATTTGGAGGGGCAACGATATGACTGACCTGGCATTTTAACAGTAGCATATCAAGGAGACTTCTAGATTTATGGCACAGTTCTAGATTTATGGCACAGTTCTATATTTATGGCACACGTCACTCTAGATAATGGTGTAACTCAATACCCCGCCCACACATCTCCAGTAAATACGCTTGTTACCATCAAGGTCATGGGGAACCCCATCCCCTGGAAAATCCACGGATCCCGGTGTGGTACATCCCAGGTCACAAAACCACAGTGCCAGTCTTGTGTATGAATGAGAATGCGGCTGAGAGAGAGAGTAAGAGAGATTATACCTAATATTTTTATGGGTTTAGTGTTCATGTATATAGATTTATCCACATTGTTATGGTCTTCAGTCCGCGCCCTCCCATACAGCCCTGTGTTTTCATTGCACATTGCAATATTTCTACATATCTCTTGAGATAATAATACAACACCAAAAATGGCTACATTCCATACAGAAAGTCAATACTCAAATCTAAAATATCCTTTTCTAACACTGTCTCGAAAAATAAAAATAAGGTGAAAGACTACACAGCATACAGTTTGGACTTAAATTTAGGGGAATAAGCTGCGGCAGTGGCATCGGGGTATGCCCAGAAGGCCCTTATCCACCCCTGGTGTTTGTTTAAATAATGATGCAAGTGGAGAGATCCAAACTTGAGAGTTAGGAAAAGCTGTATGCAATGACCGTACACGTCTGAGTAAATAGTAGATTTGGGGAAGGGGTGGGGGGGGCGATCATATAATGTAGGACATCCTTTGTTCAGGAAATCTGACGTAATGATGCAAGTATTCCAGAACTTTGATTCTTACACCATAGAGCCAGTGCCAGTATACTGAGTCTTGGATTCTGACGTCATAGTGTCAGTGCCAGTATTCCAGGTCAGCCAGTATGATAATGTGCATTCTTGGCCTTCCCACCATATTTACACTATGTGATCAAGAGTATCCAGGCACCTGACTGAAAATAACTTACAAGTTTGTGGCACCCTCCATCGGTAATGCTGGAATTCAATATGGTGTTCGGCCACCTTTAGCCTTGATGACAGCTTCCACTCTCGCAAGCCTATGTTCAATCACGTTGCGGGAAGGTATCGTGGGGAATGGCAGCCCATTTTTCACTGAGTGCTGCACTGGGGAGAGGTATCGAAGACGGTCGGTGAGGCCTGGCATGAAGTCAGCGTCCCAAAACATCCCAAAGGTGTTCTATAGGATTCAGGTCAGGACTCTGTGCAGGCCAGTCCATTACAGGGATCTTATTATCGTGTAACCACTCTGCCACACGCCGTGCATTATGAACAGGTGCTCAATCGCCATCCCTGAATTACTCTTCAAAACTGGGAAGCAAGAAGGTGCTTAAAACATCAATGTAGGCCTGTGCTGTGATAGTGCCACACAAAACAACAAGGGGTGCAAGCCCCCTACATGAAAAACACGAACACACCATAACACCACTGTCTCCAAATTTTATTATTGGCATTACACACACTGGCAGATGACGTTCATCGGTCATTCGCCATATCCACAACCTGCCATCGGATTGCCATACTGTGTACTGTGATTCGTCACTCCGCACAATTTTTTTCCACTGTTTAATCATCCAATGTTTATGCTCCTTACACCATGCAAGGTGTCGTTTGGCATTTACCGGTGTGATGTGTGGCTTATGAGCAGCCGCTCAACCATTAGATCCAAGTTTTCTCATCTCCCGCCGAACTCTCATAGTACTTGCAGTGGATCCTGATGCAGTTTGAAATTCCTGTGTGAAAGTCTGGATAGATGTCTACCTATTACACATTACAACACTCTTCAACTGTTGGCGGTCTCTGCCAGTCAATCGACGAGGTCGGCCTGTATGCTTCTTTGCTGTACCGTGTCTCTTCACGTTTCCACTTCACTATTACATAGGAAACAGTGGGCCTATGGATGTTTAGGAGTGTGGAAATCTCGTGTACAGACGTATGACAAGTGACACCCAATTACCTGACCATGTTCGAAGTCCGTGATTTCTGTGTAGTGCCCCATTCTGCTCTCTCCTCAGATGTCCAATGTATACTGAGGTCGCTGATATGGAGTACATTACAGTAGGTAGCAGCAGAATGCACCTAACATGAAAAACGTATGTTTTTGTGGGTGTCCGGATACTTTTGATCACATAGTGTATATACTTAGAATAAGAGCCTGACTTCCACAGGAGTGGTGAAAGATACTAGCACAATTGGGCTATTTTTTGAGCTTCTCACTAAAATCTGAATTTTACGCCATTTATATGAAGGACAACTGACTTTTGTTAGATTGGGGACGGGTGCGAAATCCCATGACTCATCAGTAATGTCTTCGGTGGCATACCTTCATGGCACTATGTCCCCAGAATACGTATTCAGTCACACACTTTTGTTTGTGCCTCCAAGTTTATGTACAAGCCCAGCTATGGTTGCTAACCGCAGAAATTAGGATTGGAGGGATCAAACTCATCCCTCTCCCCAATTCACACGAAATGACCTCCAGTTCGAGACAAGATATTACTAGTTATTTCATGTGGCTGTTTCCAGGGTTGTGGAAGGTAATTCAAGTGTGTGAAGGATGACTTGTGCAGCACAACAATGTGTAAAATCTGCCAATGATAAAACTTTGTTAGCATGACTCATAGTGATTTGATACATGATTTGGAGAATGGATTCCTGTAAATAATTATATAGAACAGCTTATTTGTTCAATGGATATTCTGGTATTTTATTTGTGTACATGTAATACATATTACTGTAAATGTGTTACAAAGACAGTAATTGTACATTAACTCTACAATAATTCTACATTCTCTTGACAAAGGAATTTTGATTCCAATATAAATATTAGCACTGAACAAAAACCTGTGTACCTGAACTGTCCAGAATTAATAAAAGTCAGTTATAAAAGAAATTTCACTCTTTTTTACCTTCAGATTTTGGTACTAACATTTAAGTGCTACATATATGTTCCTGTATGTATAAAAGTCAAGTATTTGTGAAGAAACATAAGAAAGAATTAACTGAATGAAAATCAAAATTGAAAATTAAGCCAAGAACGTTGCATGCGGCTTTTCGCGGATGATGCTGTAGTATTCAAAGAAGTTGCAGCATTAGAAAATTGTAGCGAAATGCAGGAAGATCTGCAGCGGATAGGCACTTGGTGCAGGGAGTGGCAACTGACCCTTAACATAGGCAAATGTAAGGTATTGCGAATACATAGAAAGAAGGATCCTTTATTGTATGATTATATGATAGCGGAACAGACACTGGTAGCAGTTAGTTCTGTAAAATATCTGGGAGTATGCGTGCGGAAGGATTTGAAGTGGAATGATTATATAAAATTAATTGTTGGTAAGGCGGGTGCCAGGTTGAGATTCATTGGGAGGGTCCTTAGAAAATGTAGTCCATCAAGAAAGGAGGTGGCTTACAAAACACTCGTTCGACCTATACTTGAGTATTGCTCATCAGTGTGGGATCCGTACCAGATCGGGTTGACGGAGGAGATAGAGAAGATCCAAAGAAGAGCGGCGCGTTTCGTCACAGGGTTATTTGGTAACCGTGATAGCGTTACGGAGATGTTAGCAAACTCAAGTGGCAGACTCTGCAAGAGAGGCGCTCTGCATCGCGGTGTAGCTTGCTCGCCAGGTTTCGAGAGGGTGCGTTTCTGGATGAGATATCGAATATATTGCTTCCCCCTACTTATACCTCCCGAGGAGATCACGAATGTAAAATTAGAGAGATTCGAGCGCGTACGGAGGCTTTCAGACAGTCGTTCTTCCCGCGAACCATACGCGACTGGAACAGAAAAGGGAGGTAATGACCGTGGCACGTAAAGTGCCCTCCGCCACACACCGTTGGGTGGCTTGCGGAGTATAAATGTAGATGTAGAACGTCTCAAAAACTGGTTATCTTGCTTAAAAAAGGCATATGGCCTCCTTTGAGGAGAATTTCATTAGAAATATTTTTTGTCACAACAAGCGTCTTCAAGAAATGAACTGATTTCGTAAGAATTGAAAAAAGGTAAAAAAAAATTGAATTAACGCATGAGGGAGGGAAATGCTCATCCACTATGAGGGGGAACTTTTCTGTTTCATACTAATACGTCCCAAACTTTCAAAGCTTTATAAATTATTTCCCCCAATTTTCCTGATTTGCGTGGGGCCGAAGAAAGGCAAACTCACTTCTATAGTATTTGTGGATTTAGGGAAAACTTTCCACAATGTTGAGTGGAATATAGTCTTTGAATTTCTAAAGGCAACAGGGATAATTTACGGGGGGGCAAAAAGTAATCCACTTGTTCAGAAACCAGACTGCAGTTATGAGTCCAAGGGCATGAAAAGGAAGATGTAGTCGAGAATGGAATGAGACAGGGCTGTAAGCCCTCGTGGCGTTTTGCCATCTACAAACTGACCAAGACGGAAACAAATACACCGAAGAACTAGGAAACTGAATGAAAGTTGAGTAAAAGGAATAAAAAGTTTTAGGTTTACTGATGAAACTGTAATTCAGTCAGAGGTAACAAAATACTTGGAAGTTCAGTTGAATGGACTGAAGACAGGTTCTAAAATGAATAACAACAACAGTGGAACTAGCATAATAACATGTAATCAAATTCAATCACGCAATGCTCAGGGAATTTGATTAGGAAATGAGACACAAAAATGTAGCAGATCAGTTGTGCTGTTTGGTCAGTAAAATAACTTTACAATGGCTAATAGAGAAGATATAAAATGTACACTGGCAATATCAAAGGAATGCCTTTCCAAAGAGGAATTTATTAATATCTATTATAAATTTCAGTGTAAGTCGTTTCTAAAGGTGTTTGTCTGGAGTGCAGCCTTATACAAAGTGAAATGTGGACAATATGCAGTTCATACAAAAATGGGTGGAAGCTTTTGAAACGTGGTGCTACAGAAGAGTGTTGAAAGATGGGTAGATCGGATGAGTGATGAAGAGGTACCAAGAACATATCCTGAGATGTCAAGGGATTTTTAGAATTAGTAATTGGAAGGAGTGTGTGCATGAGTGTGTGGGGGTGGGGGGTAAATTTGTGAACAGAGACCAGGGTTGAAATCAGTAACCAAGTTTGAATGGATGGAAGTTGCGGTAGTTATGCAGAGATGAAGGTGTTTTTTGCTTGCACAGGATGCACTATCGTGGACAGTCCCCACACTGAATACCATAACATCGATAATGTACATACACGGGCAATGAACATATTATGTAAAATCAATCTCTCTCTCTCTCTCTCTCTCTCTCTCTCTCTCTCTCTCTCTGCCATATTCACTCTCACATAAAAGGCCGGTGACCTTGAGTGTACCATACGCCATGGGCTATTTTCCAATGTTAAAAATATGGTTCGGTTCGTTGTTAATCGGAGTGATAATAAGATTCAAATGGCATATACGGCAATATTCTCACACAATATCTCTTATCATCATGTAATTAAAGATTAAAAATCATTAAATACTCAAGATTGGTAACTGATGGAAAACGCTCTGTTATTGGCTGGCGCTCTGATGACGTCACAGACTAGGAGTAAGACGAAGCTATGCCCGTGTAATAGGAGTATTAGCCGTAGTAACTAGGTTTTTACGTACTTTTTCTACAAATAATTTCGGTATTTCGTGATGGAAAACGCATTTACAAGTTTTTAAGTAACAACAGAAATGAATTTTGTGAACGGTGATAGTGGAAACCTTTCGAAAATTGATGCGTTTATGCTCCACTCATTTAGGGCGGCGATATGCGCAAGGGCGGACATTCTTTTCCCAGCTCCCTGCAACATTATTAAATCCGCTCAAAGCTAAGGAATTGTGAAACTTTTGCAAATGGGTCCGTATCTTATATCTGTATTCTCGATTATCAGTCATGAAATACGAACCAAAGCACAACAAAATTATCCTTTGCAAATCTTAGTGCTGATTTCCGCTATACAAGGCACCCAGCAGACCTGCACGAAGAAGCGAGAGCTCTGTGGCGTAACGGATAGCGAATGTAACTACGGATAAGAGCACAGGTTCGAATCCTGGAAGGGGCACAAGCATTTTAAAGTTTTCCTCGAAATATGAAAACATTGTAGCAGTTATTTCTATAGTGGGATATATTGTACATAGCTTCACATTAATCTTAGTCTGAGAAATGGACAACTGAGGATAAATGCATCTACTTTGCTTACAAACAATTGCCTTTTTTGGAGAGCTTTGCTAGTATTGTAGATATCACCACACTCCAGCAGTACAACGAGGTGTAGTACAGTGAGGTTTTGTATGCGGAGAGATCCAAAGCACCTACATCATGCGGGTAACACAAACGTAAGTGCGGTGCTCTTTGTGAGTGTAAACTAACGCCAGTGTCTGAAGCAGACTTAACTTCATCTTATGTCAGATGGTGACGCATCAAAAGCTTACACAATAAAGCCCCTAGCTGAAAAGTACGAAGATTAAAAAATGTTCCTAACAAAGGAAAAAGTGCGTGGTCACATTAACTAGAAAATGTATTTTTCAACATGACGTGTGTGAACAGCTATTGCGAGTGCAAGGGCATGTAAACGCCAAGGAAAAACAATAATACTATGTTTCTAAGTGGTGCAGTGAAGTTTGGTAATAGCGATTTGATTCTCATTTTAATGTACTGTCGATTTGCTTTACAAATAAGTTAAAATATTATTTCAGGCTAGTGTCCAACCATGGACCTATAGATTTCATCTTTTCATATTCAGCAGTCCACCGCTCTACCAACCGAGCCATCAATGGTGTGCATGGAAGCGGGTATAACGATAATTTTTACTAACAGTTTAATTTCGTCGACTGATGTTAACTTCTGAGTGCAAGGCATCTTTAATTAAGTAAGGGAACTTTGGCATCGACGTGGTGGCATTTTGCTGGGACAGTTCAACCAATTGTTACGCATCTTCTCACTCTCTGAAACACTCAAAAATAATTTTTCAAGCATTTGTATGGATGTATTTGTAATCCATTTTACGAAACGTAAATTCCAAAACAAGACATCACTGTGAATTAGCTTTATGACAGTAAAGGCAGTGAGTTTACGAGTTACGTCACAGGCATCGCATGACTTGAAGGTAGCGTTTTAGCGGGCTTTTAAATTATTTGAATTGCATTTCCGTTTTTATAAAATACTGGAATTCAAGAAGGGAAAAAAGCATGTTATGAGGATAAAATGACGTAATTAACCATTTAAGACGATTTCCAGAAAACAGTCAAATACCCGAGATCAGGGATTTCTCAGGGGGAGGTAGTTCCCCTTGACCTTGAAGTTAACAAGTGTATTTGACGGAAATGCGTGGGTGGGGTATCAGGTTACACCGTTATCTTACTTTATTTTGAATGATGCTTCCCATAAATCTACAACTCTTCTTGATACCGTACGTATTCTTGTTCTCCATCACAATTAACATTGCGTCTCCCTTAATTATCTGAATAATTTCTTTTATATCGTCAGATATTAACTCACTTTCTTCATCACCTGATTAATGAATAGCCATATAAACGATGTTGGTCATGATAGTACTTCTACGCTGCTGTTCATACTGGTTGACCCACATTCCTATTTTCTTACTCATTATTAGACCTATTGCATTACCCCTGTTTGATATTGTGTTGCTAATCCTCTACTCACTTGACCATAAGTTTTGTTTATCCTGTCACCACATTTCTCTAAGTACCATTGTATCTAATTTCTCCTATTTTACTATTACATTCGGTGACTAAAATTCCAGGCTCCAACCCATAGAACGCCAGTCTTGTTTTCCTTGGTGATGACGTGCTCCTGAATAGTTCCCAGACAGAGTTCCAAATGGGGAGTACTTTACCTTCAAAATACACAATTAAAAATATAAAAGAAAGAAAGAAAGGACACATCATGAAGAAATTAACCAAATGGGATGAAAATTGTTAGATGTCTTGTACATGCACAGTCAAACAAATGATTAAAATTTCAGAAAAATTGGGAGAGAGAGAGAGAGAGAGAGAGAGAGAGAGAGAGAGAGAGAGAGCGAGCTTCACAAAGTGAGGAAGCCAAGTAATGCATTGATCCACCTGCTGTATTCTGTCCAATTGGCGTGTTAGGACGTGAAAATCCTGCCCATAATGCTCCAAACGTTCTCAGTTGGTGAAGATCCTGAGACCTTGTCATGAAGGGCAACAAATCAGGGGACACAGTATAGTCGACGTGCCGATGTGCTGTAAGGGGGTCCTGCCAGGAAAAGAAATGGCACCCCAGATCATCACTCCTGGTTGCCGGACCGTGTGGCAGTCGGCAGTCAGGTTGGTATCTCATCAATGTCTGGGGCGTCTCCAGACACGTCTTCAGCTTGGAATCTCGTTGACTGGAGTAGAAATGTCTTCAATGATGAGTCCCACTTCGAATTGAGCCCTGAGGACCAGCAAAGATGTGTCTGGAGACTCCCCGGACAGCGATGGGATACCTACCTGATTGTTACCCACCATACGGCCTGACAACCAGGAGTGATGATCTGGTGTGCTATTTCTTTTCATAGCAGGATTCCTTTAGTTGTCCTCGGCGGCACCCTTACAGTACAGTGCTACGTCCACGATATTCTTCCTCCCGTTTTGTTGCGTTTCACGGCAAGCTATACTGGGCTTACATTTCAACAAGAGAATGCCCACATGCATACTTTTCTTTGTGCCCATCAAACTCTTCCTTGGCAAGCAAAGTCGCTAGATCTCTTACCAATTGAGAACATTTAGAGCATTATAGGCACCGCCTTCTAACCAGCTCAGGATTTTGCTCTAACGCACCAACTGGATAGAATTTGGCATGATGTCCTTCAGGAGGACATTCAACAACTCTATCAATTAATGCCAAGCCGAATAACTGCTTTGGTAAGAGCCAGAGGTGGACCAACGTATTATTGATGAGCTCTGTTTGTGAAGCTCTATCTCTTGAATAAATCGACCAATTTTTCTGAATTTGTAATCATTTCTTTGTTTGTACCTTGATATGACATCCCATTTGGTTAATTCCTTCGTGGTGCGTCGTAGCTGGTTTATTTTACTCAAGAGGATGCCATCATGATAAGGCAATACAGCAGAGCTGCATGCCCTCAGGGAAAATAGCAGCTGAAGTTTCCACTGCGTTCAGCTCTTTGTAGTACCAACATACACTTTCTGGTCGTAAGTATCTGGACATGTGTTAGTGGACATTAATATTAGGGGAGGGGGGGGTGGAGGGTGTCCACCTTTCGCCTTTATGAGGGCTTGTACTTTGCTGGGGACACTTTCAATGAGGTGTCTTAATAACCCTTTGCCTCACATGCTATGTTTTATTATAATGTGCATTGTCATGCTGATGCAATCAATCATCCTCTGCAATACATCAATAGTCTTTGAACTATTCCTCCACTGTATGCAGGACATAATGCTGTAAAATGTGTTCGTATCCCTCAACATTTACTGTTTTCTCAATTGTAATACGGGGCCCACACCCTAACCACGAAACATACCCCATACCATAATACTCTCTCTTCCGTAGTTCACTGTTTGCACAACATATGATGGCAGGTAACGTTCTCCAGGCATTAGCCAAACCTGAAACCTTCCATCGGATTGTCAGAGAAGATAGCGTGATTAATCATACCAAATCACTCGTTTACAGTCATCCACTGTCCAGTAGTCCAGTAGCGTCACTCTGTGCACCACCTCATGTATTGCTTAGGACTGATTACAGAAGTGACCCTCACACGTCTTCAAACTGGCCACCGCCCTCAGACACATTGCTTTTTACTACGGCGAGAGGGTGCCCCCTTTTGTGATACTTGGGGCGTGCAAATCTTTGTACATCATACTTTAACAGAGTACGTTTTATACCGTGATACAAGGGCAGAAGCAAATATTGGTGGGGATCTGCCCTCTATTTTAGCTGATGATGAGACTTGTGTAACTAAGGTTTTAGGTTTTGTGATGTGTCTGGACTCTGGCCTTAAGCTTTTAGGCTGGAGGTTTAGTGGCGGAGTGGCTGGCTCCTCCTTTTTTATTCTTGCGGTCAGTCAGCCACATATATCTGGTATAGTGTTTTAGCTCCTTATCCACTTTTTTCCTGTTTAGTACCCGCGCAGCCTGGGGCGTCTTGCCACAGTTCGCGCGGCGGCTCCCCCGTCGGAGGTTCGAGTCCTCCCTCGGCCGTGTGTGTGTGTGTGTGTGTGTGTGTGTGTGTGTGTGTGTGTGTGTCGTCGTCCTTAGCGTAAGTTAGTTTAAGCTAGATTAAGTAGTGTGTAAACCTAGGACGGATGACCTCAGCAGTTTGGTCCCATGGGAAATTTCCAGAGTTCCTGTTTAGTCAGTGTTTTAATACTGGCGTCATACGTCGTTCCGTACTTCCGTTTGGGTACACCTTGCTACCTTTATTTTACTTGCTGTTTTATCCTCCTGTATGGTGAATTTTACCGACACTGGCCTCAAACTGTCATCGCGCGGGCACTGAAGACCTTGCTGTCATGCGCCCATACCAACATATCCATCATCATCAGACACAGAAGTGTGTGGCTTATGTAGAGCTGCTCGATCATTCAACTCCCAATGCACGGTCATTGCACTCCTTGTATTAGCTGCACTGCTGGTAAAACTTTGGGACTCGGAAGTGATTCCTTCTGCTGATTTCATGCTGTGTTTTACGACTATCCTCTGCAGTGCTCGACCGTCTTTGTGCGTCAGTACATGAGGTCTGGCTGGCTAGTCCACTTCCAACCGCGTAGTGTATATTGGATGTTTCGCAGTACCAAGCCGTTCCGGTACCTCTAAATTCTTTCGGTGCATGAAATTTAGATAAGAATGTGATGTGTATGTTCGGTGCATGCGTCATACGTATTTCCTGCGGTCACGAAACATGACATTCTTTCTGGGCTACGCCATGGCCGTAAAATGTAGGGTACAGCATTGATAATATTACTGGAATTTGTACTAGTTGTTGCTTTGGAAAAAGTTTGTTTAGCTGAATCAGTAACTACATTGTACAGTAAAGGATGTACACAAGAATTTATTTTCAGTTTTTTGAAAAAGAAGGGACACTTCGCTCGAAGTAATTAGAGTTCCTGATACAGTTATCTCATGACGTGCCGCAGTATTTCAGATTTCAAGGCGTAGACGCAACTAAATATGTATCAGCAACAGCAGAACAGTGAAACATCCAAAGCTGAAGCAGTGTGGAGACAGTTATGACTCTTTCCTCATGCGCAATCGCAGACGCAAAGAAATAAAAGGGCATGCACAAAAATTTGTGGGAAGGGCACATATACGCATGGGCGTTCTCGTGCCCACACATTGTCTCATTGTGCAAGCCGGATGCTATGGTTCCCCTTCTTTGCTTGGGACCTTGCACCGCGTTTAATGTGCTGAAAAGGGGACAGGGAAAGCGCAAAAGCGACAGTAGGTAAGAGAAACACAAGAGTGACAAAGTTTTGTTTGCAAATTTCAGGAGGAGGTCACAGCGAGATTTTAGATTTTCTGCTCGGGAAACTGCAGCGATAAGGCTGGCAACAACATTTCGTTAGCAAGCAACAGGAGACTTACAGTTCGAATTATTAGTTTAAATTTGAAAACAAAGTATTTCAGTGATTATTCCAGAAGCACAAATGCTTAAGGGAGATTCTTAGTCATTATGTGAAGGTTAATTAACTTTCAGAGCGTCATTTGTACTTCGTATGAAAAAGATGTTTACACAACTTTTATCACCATGAAAGATAATATGTAGATTAATAACCTCAGAATCGACAAATTTGGGAATTTCATAGACGTCAAAATCTACTATAACAAAGGTTGTGTTTTCCACTTTTGTATTTTTTGTGTCATCAGTGTCCTTCATTTCTATTTCTAGTAGTTTCTTGAAGACATGCACATATCCCACCTGAATTGTCCACAGTTTTCATACACACTTTTCATAAATTTCTGCCGGCCGGTGTGGCCGAGCGGTTCTAGGCGCTACAGTCTGGAACCGCGCGACCGCTACGGTCGCAGGTTCGAATCCTGCCTCGGGCATGGAGACCACAGCAGTTAAGTCCCATAGTGCTCAGAGCCATTTGAAACATAAATTTCTAGCTATCGTTTTTCTACATCTAAACTTAGGTATCGGCATCTTATTCTTTACAGTAATATGAGCAGGGACTTCATCTAATACTTGACACTTAGAGCATCACATGTCACATTTTTGTAAGCTGCATTCCACACGACTTTTCTGTCATCATCGATAAATTGCGTACTTTCATTGGAGTCAACAGACATCACTGTACATAAACCGCTTCACAACATAACCTGAGCGCATTACACAATGAGACGCACTTGGGCGAAGGACCCAGCTGCCCTAAAAAGCGCAATGAGTCCCTCCAAAGGCGGTAAGCAATGTGCTTCACGCGCGGCCTCCATTTCCAGGAAATTATCCATGCACAAATGCGCATGTGTATTTGTGCTGTTGCAGATTTATGCGCATACGCGACGCTGAACAGGAAAAGGCATCGCGTGTATGCACCTTAGCTTCACCGGCATCTGTGTCCCTTCATTAATGCAGTTTATAACATGAGTTTACCCTCGTGACGTACTCCAGTCATTTTCCTCGATAGTTACTATTTCCTGTCTCCTCATAAATAAGAATGCTGACAATATCACTATGCCTTTTAGATCAGTTCACTAGACACAGCTGCTTCTAAATTTTAGGAACGCTGTGCCTTTTAACAGTAGTTTAGTGTGACTGCCATCACATGGACGGATTTGCACGTGTCTTGCTGATTTAATTAAATTATTCTGAAAGAGTGTGCAGTTGCCGCTCAGGGCTTCGACGATTCAATTGAATCAGGGTCAATCTTTTAAACGAGGCCTGCAGAAGTCACTGCATCGTGTGCGCAGCAAATAAGAATCTCCCAGGAATCCACGTCACGGTTAGAAAATTTGCCAACAGAGCTAAGGAAATGCGTTCAAGAAGGGATACCAGTATTAATCAACGTATCGCCGCACTTTTCGTAGGTAACGCAATGCGCGCCGAAAATTGGGTATGGGGTTAAATTTCAGTCAATTTATGGTTGCAACTCACCGTCCGCTGAAAAATAAGCAGAAGAATAAGAGGAAGAAGGGCAAGTCACGGTATTTAAAAATGGGTTCAGTGATCATTGGCTGCAGCTAAAAGAGCTTCAAAACGAAAACTATTTAAGACACCTACATTCCTACCACTGCCAAGGCATATCAGGTAAAATCCTTCCGTTTTTAATTCCAGCTTTGGCACAGGGCTTTCAGTTGTTGGTCATTTAACCGGCAGAGTGGAAGCTATCGCTAGAACAGTAAAAATGTGGGAAACACACAGGAGCAGCTTAACGAGGCCAAAAGGCACAACAGATTCTTGGAATCTGTGGCTATTTGGAAAGGAATATATTCAAAACTGCGCAGGTACAGGCTTGCATTGTGTATATATAAGCCCAGCTGTACTGCCCAACAGACCACTTACAAACGCCGGCCTGCTGAAATTCGTCAAAATGGTCTCTATCCGTAGATTTGGTGGTGTGTTCATGCGGAATACGCAATCCAAGACTATGTGCAATTCTAATGAATATTGAGTTTTAATTTAGATGCTGCGGGAGGACCTGGAACTCACTAGGTGGCATACGGAGGAGGAAGAAGAAGAAGAAGAAGAAGAAGTGTATATTACTTTGACTCATTCGGCGATTTACAGCCTCCAGAATATTTACGCTCCTACTTTGGAGTTAATCATATATTTTACAATTTTCAATGCTACCAAAAGTTCATTGCTTGTCTCTGTAGGCACTTTGTCTCATGTTCATCCTGACAGCTACAATGACGATACAAATTCAGTAATCACACACACTCCTTAGTCAGCTGAGCTTGAGCAGGGATGAATTTTGACTTTAAATGGTGAATCATCGATATTAAGCGTGAACTGCTTCCCACCAGTCGAACTTATGAAAGGAGATTGGAGTATTGCACTGATAGGTCAAACTGCAATCTACATCTGAGAAGTGGTGAAGTTGTGCAAGTACAGCACCACGCATACGACACTGGTGATATAAATGGATGTTTAGAATGGGCAGTACCGATTTCGAGTTATGCATGAACATCAACACACATGAAACTGAATGACGAGCATGTGGTAGACTTTACAAAGGATAATTCAATAGAATCGCTACTAGGTTTCGAAATGATCAAATTCTGCTGAACGATCTGAATAAAATTTACAAATCAGTTCATTCAGTGGATGGGCCTATACTACCGTTTAGCACAATTCAAATCATGTGCATTATTGCGACAAATTAATTTCTCAACACACTGATTTAGACGATCTACGGATTTTTCCCTGCAACCGCTCTAAGATATAAAACTGTGGAGACACCAAGGAACGCAAATTACCCCCAGTTTTTAGTTCAGGCTTGTGAACCAAGGGGACAGTCTCGTCCCTTTTCGCGATGAAGAAACCCTGATGGAATTCACCTGAAGCAGGATGGGTATAAAACCAGCAAACATAGCCAGAAGCACTTCATTTTAAAACCAAAACACAATGTGTTGAAAACCGTGCAAGAACAGTGTCATCACTGAACTGCTCCAGTCAAGTATGAGGAACGAATCATTCAGCAGAAATGATTCGCACACAAACCTTTTGCTTCAGCAACATTTGAGAAAAATGATGAGGTCCACATTGTGATCCAAGACCACGACGCTTTGACCATTCCAAGCAAGTTTCCTGTACTTGAAGGGTAAATTCACGAAAATGAACGGGAGTCCCAAAGCAGCATCCCATGTTACAACTAACACATTCTCCTTCCTGTATCAGGAAATAAGATAAGAGCTGAATAATTGAGCGCAGTCAGAAGGAAGTTTTACATCAACTTTAAAAACATACATTTCAGCATCAAAATCGGACTTTAACAGATCAGAAAAAACAGGATGGTTCCATCATCAGCAGGCAAGTGAAGCAATTTAGTGCACGCATAGCTCTCAGAATGTGTGTTGGGTACTTTGAGGATATGTGGAGGACTATAGTGATGCATGATCTTATATTAGTAAGAAGTGGAAAATTTGGTAACGTATATATTCCAGGTTCAATGGGTAACAGAACAAGATTGTGCTCCAGAAAGTAATTTGGAAAGTGCCTCATGTCTCTGTAACTGATGAAGGACGTTTGAAACTTTTAATTTTCTTGCATCTGGAATTCAGATGTTTTTAAATTACAAATCATGGGAGCTGTTTCAATACCCACAACTTCCAAGGCCATCTAGACAATCATGCAACATTCACATAATCAGTTCACTTAGAAACCCCTCGACTTATCATCCTCACATTTCAAACTGACAGGAAAGCAAACCTCAAATGTGACTCGAGCAAATTCGACAATTGTAATTTAACAGACACCAGAGTTTACTTAAATTCTGAATTTTACCACTGTAACAACTTACAGCAAGTCTGTCTGATGTAAACATTAAATATTTTTAAATTTCTTAGTATGAATGTACTGAGTGTTATGTGTGGTTTTTAAAGTGCAGTACTAACTGGTTATATATTGTATATCGCAAAAATATAGTACATTTTATACAAAAGAACTTATATCACCTACTTTATTTACACAGTTAGTAAATTTGACACACTGGAGTGTCAGTTATAATGCGGGAAAGGAAATGTGACCTTTCATTCATTATTAGTATTATTTTTCATGACTGTACAAAAGTGTGTGATTGAAGAAGTAAATTTTGGAAGTAACTTAGAAACATTTTGTTGGGTAACTTTGTTTGGTCATTTAGCACGTCATCTGGGGGTGTGAATTTGTGAGAATAAATCACAAGTTTTTCAAGGGAGTTCATTCTTACACCTCTGCTGCCACGTGAAATATTTGTAGACTGAGTTCTCTGTCTCTCACTTGATGTTCATCTCCAGCTACATGTAAGCAATTGTGGATTTGTTTAAGTTTTTTTCAGCAAAGAGCATCCACATGTTCACAGAAACATATTGAAATTTCTTCCTGTTTGATCACCGTGTATCTTCAAACATGAATTGCAGTGAAGTTAGTATATTCCTGATCAATTGTATAGCTTGCTATTATATTTAATATTTTAGATGACACGGTGGTTCATTTTGTTATTTGTGTAAAAGCTGATTCTGACATTTCTTCCTCGGTATTATATGACAACTTTCCTAAAAATGTGATGCTTACATATTTTCTGTTAGTTATGATGTGGTCTTTAGCATTGGATTGTATTTGTGATTGGTTGCATGGGAATTTATTCTTAATATTTAGTTCATCTATTAATTTTGACTATAGCCATTATTGTAAGAAATTGCTTTAATGGTGTTTACTTTGTCAGTGTGGTCAGCTGTTTCTAATGGGATTTTGTGCCCTCTGTTGATCATTGCCCTGTATGAAGCCATTTTGTGTTTATCTGGCTGTTGTTATTGTTGTTGTTGGCTTCAGTCTAGAGACTGGTTTGATGCAGCTCTCCATGTTACTCTACCTTGTGCAAGCTGCTTCATCTCCAAGTAACTACTGCACCCTCCATCCTTCTGAATCTGTTTAATGTATTCATCTCTTGGTCTGTATGTGTTGGTGACTACCCGCAAACAGATAAAATATATAACAATTGGATACCAAGGAGTGCACTTACCTTCAGTCATCAACGTTCAAAAACTTCTTGTGTGCTTGCTCAGTCAACCAGTGTGCTGTAAATGAGTGTCACTGGTGGTATGAGGCTGTATACGGATTTTTATGAAATGTATGGTACATGCTTAAAAACCATAGCCATCAGAACACTTCAGAGGACGTTTTTCCAAAGAATTTCAATGAGTGTTGTGCTTATGTATGCAGTATGTATGGTGCACTGTCACTACCTGATGTAGATAAAGAATTATATGCATATTTTCACACATAAGTACACCATACAATGTTAAATGAAGTTACAAAAACAGGAAATGTATGAATGTCCCTTGCCTTATTTGATTAAATAAACTCTTGCTACATACTAAGTCTACATTTCACTGTAAGGAACATGTCCCATATTATTAATATGTAATGTCATATTCTATAAGAATTCCAAAGTATGACCATCTCTTGCTCTTTACAATTTTGGGGTTATTTGTTACATTTTTGACAGATTTTCTTCTGTTTTGTGTAATTGAGTTTGACAGTAAAACTATAGGCAAACAGCACATAGTTTCGTATGCCATTATAGATCCTGACTGTCTTTCTTTAAGTGTAGTATCAAGGTACGGTATTATATCCTGCCATTACCGAATAATTCATTTAAACTACAGAGTTACACAACATCTACACATACAGATAAAAAATATAATACCTAT
The DNA here is from genome assembly GCF_023864345.2 of Schistocerca serialis cubense. NCBI lineage: Eukaryota > Metazoa > Arthropoda > Insecta > Orthoptera > Acrididae > Schistocerca > Schistocerca serialis. The sequence goes on along the minus strand of NC_064640.1, from coordinate 111,616,416 downwards.
GTATCTGATTTTAGGAGCCATAAGCACGAAATACATTGTCATCAACACCGCTGGAGCTAGTATTACTCCCCCAGTAGACAAACTGCTGAACAATATTAGGGTTACATACACAATAATTTTAAAAGGGTAGTAGTCTAAGTCTGCTCAACACACATTGCCTCCTTTATGCATCAGGAGGATAGAATTTGTTCCATATCTCTGTCAGCAAGACAGTCACACCCTCTACGGATGTGTAGTTGTTCTGGCGTTCTCATATTTATGGCTAACAGAATTCTTCATTATTAAAAAAATCTCTGGGAAGGTATTGTATCCCATACTTGTTTGTTTATGATGAATTGAGAGTCATCCAACCTACATATTATCCACAGTAGAACTGACAACATTGCTGTTTGGTGGCTCATGTAATCCATTTCCAGGTTAAATAATTAAAACTACAGACAGAGCATAGCGTATAGCCAATTATTGACTCTGATTATATGTAATGTATGCACAGCCACACAAAGTCAACAGTATTTACTTTAATTCTGCAGAAGATGCTGGTTTGGATATCATATCAATCTGCCTCAGTATTTGTAAAAGTGTAGGACAGACACTGGTTGCATTATAGCATGTCAGTATGAACACCAACAGCAAATGCTTTTTTCACAAATGGTGATTATTTACTGTAGAAGCAGTAAGCCACTGGGCAAAGACCATGTTGACAACACTTCCAAGACACACGATCTTCTAAACGTGATTGAAATCACTCTATATTGGGTGAACCATGATATGGATAGCCCAGGGCCAGTGGGTTGGGACATGGAGTCCAGTAACAATGAGCACCAAAACCATATACTTGGTGGTGTCTATTTATTAAAATATCAGCCTTGATGTCTATAAAAAAATGTGATATGCAGCTTTCAAACCTGACAACCATATGGAGGAACATGGTAATGCTACACCAGGGTCATCATAATATATGGATGACTCTGATATCGTTTTAAATAAAACCTATAGCACGAGTTTGTCCAATTGTTTCCTATCATAAATAATTAAAAATTATGGACAGATAATATTTTGCATTAGACCAAAACAGATCAAACACAGTTTAGTAGATGAATCATATAACACAGCCAGGTAAAGGTGCAAAGATGATGACACTTTTCCTTTATACCTTCTAAATGTGATTGTAATTATATTATTTTATGCATGTACTGTGATGTGAATGCTCCAGGGCCAGCAGGAGGTATGACAGATGTGATTTTACGAGGTGCATTCAAGTTCTAAGGCCTCCAATTTTTTTTTCTCCGGACTGGAAAGAGATAGAAACATGCACATTGTTTTAAAATGAGGCCGCGTTCATTGTCAATATGTCCCAGAGATGGCAGCACCGTACGGCAGATGGAATTTTACCGCCAGCGGCGAGAATGAGAACTGTTTTAAATACTTAAAATGGCGACATTTTCCTTACTTGAACAGCGTGCAATCATTCGTTTTATGAATTTGCGTGGTGTGAAACCAATTGAAATTAATCGACAGTTGAAGGAGACATGTGGTGATGGCGTTATGGATGTGTCGAAAGTGCGTTCGTGGGTGCGACAGTTTAATGAAGGCAGAACATCGTGTGACAACAAACCGAAACAACCTCGGGCTCGCACAAGCCGGTCTGACGACATGATCGAGAAAGTGGAGAGAATTGTTTTGGGGGATCGCCGAATGACTGTTGAACAGATCGCCTCCAGAGTTGGCATTTCTGTGGGTTCTCTGCGCACAATCCTGCATGACGACCTGAAAATGCGAAAAGTGTCATCCAGGTGGGTGCCACGAATGCTGACGGATGACCACATGGCTGCCAGTGTGGCATGTTGCCAAGCAATGTTGACGCACAACGACAGCATGAATGGGACTTTCTTTTCGTCGGTTGTGACAATGGATGAGACGTGGATGCCATTTTTCAATCCAGAAACAAAGCGCCAGTCAGCTCAATGGAAGCACACAGATTCACCGCCACCAAAAAAATTTCGGGTAACTGCCAGTGCTGAAAAAATGATGGTGCCCATGTTCTGGGAGAGCGAGGGCGTAATCCTTACCCATAGCGTTCCAAAGGGCACTACGGTAACAGGTGCATCCTACGAAAACGTTTTGAAGAACAAATTCCTTCCTGCACTGCAACAAAAACATCCGGGAAGTGCTGCGCGTGTGCTGTTTCACCAAGACAATGCACCCGCACATCGAGCTAACGTTACGCAACAGTTTCTTCATGATAACAACTTTGAAGTGATTCCTCATGCTCCCTACTCACCTGACCTGGCTCCTAGTGACTTTTGGCTTTCTCCAACAATGAAAGACACTCTCCGTGGCTGCACATTCACCAGCTGTGCTGCTACTGCCTCAGCGATTTTCCAGTGGTCAAAACAGACTCCTAAAGAAGCCTTCGCCGCTGCCATGGAATCATGGCATCAGCGTTGTGAAAAATGTGTACGTCTGTAGGGTGATTACATCAAGAAGTAACGCCAGTTTCATCGATTTCAGGTGAGTAGTTAATTAGAAAAAAAATCGGAGGCCTTAGAACTTGAATGCACCTCGTAAATTATAGTAATGTATGACCATAAATGTTAAACAGAAGGCTGGGCAGAGGATGTCGCAGGCAGGCAGATACAGTTATCTGGGCAACCCTGCCAATTTAGCTGAGGCTAAGCTACCACACAGCACCGTATCGATAAGAAATGAAGCAGTATCTGCACTGACGGTGTCTTAGACCATCCATCACCAATGGGCATTCACTCTCCACCAAAACAGTCAAAACCAAGGTATCTACTTATGTCTCCAAATATCAACACTACCCCCCCCCCCCCCCCCACACACACACACACTCACAATTTCCTGTGTTGATTTCCCCACTGGGGACTCCACTGCCTCCCTCCACCAAGACCTCTGGCATCACTGGCAATACGAGCATATATACTCGTACTCTTTTACTTTTACACAAAGAATATGGGGAAAAGGGACAGATATTGAAAAATGTGGAAAATGTCAAAAATTTGGAAAAAACATCCAAATACAATATTGTCACATAGGATATCTGAATTTACACTTAGAGTGTAGTCAAGATGTGACATAAGCACTAGATCAAAGTGTCTGGAGAGATACAACAAGGATGTGACTGATTAGAATCACAACATGAACTGTCTCCAAATCGACTGAGATCTGCACTAAAGGTTGAGAGAGAGAGAGAGAGAGAGAGAGAGAGAGAGATAGATCATGATCATGATCATCATCATCATCATCATCATCATCATCATTTCTTCTTCTTCTTCTTCTTCTTCTTCTTCTTCACAATATGAATATGAACTGTCTGGTCACTGAACTGTTTGTTCTCTCTCTGTAGTCTTCACAGTTATCATACAATACTTTGGTTATAGAACATGAGTTATGTGGTAAGAATACAGTACCGTCACAAGTAAATGTGATGAATAATGAGAGCAGGTGAGATACAACAGAGACGTCTCACAGAAGTGAAAACAGCAAATAAATGGGTGTTAATCATGTTACAGCAAAGGAATTCAAGAGTTAAGACCTCCAAAATGGAACACAACTTCAAAAACATTAAGAACATATGTTTTGACAGAGCACAGATAAACTGTGCGATTGTGAAACTGTTGCATTCATTTTTTGCAGCTTATGTGGCAAACTATTATGTTTCTTCATTTCCTTGGGAGTGACCACATTCACATTCATACAAACACATATATCATGAAAGGAGGCATATCTCTCACTCACTTACCAGTTGTAAAAATTAGGTGGGTCGATAAGAGATACCTGTGATTTGAAAAACATACTGTTGTTAATGCTGTGTATGAAACACCAGATGTGTTTTCCGGTGGAAAATTCAGTTGGCTTGCCACCTTCTCATCAAACTTTTGTGATTCCCATTTGAAAGCCACTTCCTTTCAGCTCCTAACAGAGTAGCTGTGCAGAATCAAGTTTCATTATAGGTCCGTACCTTACACCTTGCTGTTGCAAATGGACATTACACCATGACATAGACACAAATTTGAATAAAGTGGGGGGGGGGGAAGAGAAGAAAAATGCCACTTGGGAGGTTTGAACACTCCTCGCCCGCTTGACAGTCCGGCACCATAACCACTTAACCACGACATTTGTTGGGCGCTTCTCTATATCGCACTTGTTGTTTTTGAACTGTTCACTGTTTCTATTTTGCTTTTCTTTTACAGTCTACTACACCTTCTTCCCTTTTTCGTGCTTGACCTGTGTTCAGTTTTTGACGGGTTCTCCACTGGACCCTCTTACCACTAAATCTGAGGGGGTGTGCGTTGGGGAGTTTTCCTTGTTAGAAAAAAACAAAATCATTATACAGGTCGGGTAGTAAGTCAAGAGGAATTGGAACAACTAAGAAGTTTGCTGATAGAGGGTAAAAAGAGGCTCTGTGGACAACATGCGTAACATAATTTATATCTACATGATTTAGATTACCTCCTAGTAGTACTGTTCGGCATTTGTCTAATTTTAACCCCATTTATCATACATTTAACCTTTTTTCTAGTTGTTCTCTCCAGAAGTACCCATTGGGGGAAATTCACTGCTTTCGACACATATAACATTGACTGCTTTGGTGATGAGTGAACCCCCATTGGTGATGGATGGTCTAAGACGCCATCAGCAGAGATGCTGCTTCGTACCTCCTTGCTACAGCACTGTGCAGTAAGATAGTCTCAGCTGAATCGTCAGAGTCACCTAAATAGCTGTATCTGACAGCATGCAACATCCTCTGTCCATCCTCTGGTTAACATTTTACCATCATACATTATTATAATTTTTAAAAAATATAAACAATGACTCTATTGCTGTAAAGTGGTCTGAGTGTCTTTTAAAGGGAATTTCCTCCATTAGCATAAAAAAAAAAAAAATCACATCCACCACACCTCCCCCCCCCCCCCCCTTTCCTCTGGAACATTCACATCACAGAACACACATAAAATAGAACAATTACAGCCACATTTAGAATGTATGACGAAAAAGTGTTGTCATCTTGGGCCTTTACCTGGATGGTTTATGACTCATCAACTACACTGTGTTTGACCTGCTTTTGCTTAACGCAAAATATTACCTATCTATAATTTTTAATTATTAACTAAAACAAAGGGTACACAAGCCCAAGACTGAGGACTTCACACATCTTAGTTCTACTTAGAACAATATCGCATTTTTTTATAGACATTGAGGCTGATATTTTAATAAACAGACACCACCAAGTACATGGTTTTGGTATACAGAGTAGCACTATGCATGTTTGCTCACTGTTGCCAGACTCCATGTCCCAATCCCCTGGTACTGGGTTACTAATGTCATGGTACACCCAACATAGTGAGACTTCAGTCACATTTAGAAGATTGTGTTACACAGAAATTTTGCCATCATGGTATTTTGCTACTACAGTGAATAATCACCATTTGTGAAAAAAGCATTTGCTGTTGGTGGTCATACTGACATGCTATGATGCAACCAGTGTCTGTCCTACACTTTTACAAATACTGAGGAAGACTGGTGTGATATCTAAAGCAGATTGCTGTGATATCTAAACCAGCATCTTCTGCAGAATTAAAGTAAATACTGTTGACTTATGTGGCTGTGCATACATTACACATAATCAGAGTCAATAATTGGCTATAATGCTATGCTCTGTCTGTAGTTTTAATTATTTAACCTGGAAATGGATTACATGAGCCACCAAACAGCGATGTTGTCAGTTCTTCTGTGGATCATATGTAGGTTGGATGACACTCCATTTATCATAATCAAACAAGTGTGGGATACAATACCTTCCCAGGGATTTTTTTAATAATGGACAATTCTGTTAGCCATAAATATGAGAATGCCAGAATAACTAAACATCCATAGAGAGTCTGACTGTCTTGCTGGCAGAGGTATGGAACAAATTATATCCTCCTGATACATAAAGGAGGCGATACGTGTTAAGCAGACTTAGACCACTACCCTTTTAAAATTATCGTCTATGTAACCCTAATATTGTTCAACAGTTTGTCTACTGGGGAAGTGATACTATCTACAATGGTATTGATGACGACTTCTTCTGTACTTATGGCTCATAAAATTGAAATACGTAAGTGTTATAATTTTCAGCTGGATGTGTACACGTTGTGGAAGACTTTAATTTTACTAGATTATTTGGCAATGGTAGGATGCAATACCACACATCGATACTCTACTTTAAGGAAAAATGACAGGCTGGACCTGTAAGGTTTTGCTAATGGCAGAAGGATGTGGTTGTCTGTTCATCTAATCATTTAGTCAGTAAAGTTAATGGTGTTAGAAGCAGTTTTGTTATTTGCAGTTACTGTGGCTATCAATTGCACAATCCTCCCTAAAATGTTTTGTATGTATATGTTACGAATATGAAAGAAATCTAAGGACAGTAATTCTGACAAGGGCAAAGTTGAGTCCTGGTTGTCTTAATGGTAACTATGTCGAGCAAATTATACCTTCCTGATACATACAGGAGCCCCATGACTGTTCTGCAACTTGTGTACTGCGGAAGTAATACTAGATTAGATGATGTTAATTGTGACGTATTTTTACCGTTATGGCTCCTATAATTATGTTTGTAGCTGGATGCGTACATGTTGTGGAAGACTGTAGTTATCAACGAATATGTCGTAGGTGTGACTTTATTGGAGCTCTGCCAATATGTGACAGCTGGGAGTGAGATGTATTTGTGGCAAAATTTTAAATGTCCGATACTTTATACCTGATGATGTTATTTTATCTAGTACACGTAGGGGTTTATTTGCAGCTAAATAATTCAGTTTTGTTAATAGCAGTTTATGGTTAAATCCACCAGTTCACAGACATGTAATAAAAACAAAATTAGAATGTTTTTATTCATACAGCTTTCTCTGGATGCCACTGCTCTTCATCAGGTGACACACACTGTCAACCTTATCAATCATTGGTTTCTTCCGGTACTGGCAGCGCATATGTTCTTCTCAGCTTCTCTTTCTTTTTTAACAGTCACTGGACAAACTTCTTAAGAAGAGTGGCGAGTTATCAGGCAAAAGTGTTCATATGTGTTGCTGTCCATTGAAAGAACCCTTAGACTGGCACACAGGTCGGAGATTTATCAGTTTGCGTAGGACATTTCCCACAGTTACTTCGAGCCCTGGGACTAGTGAGAGATGTGTTGCATGGCTGAGATCAAGTCATTGTTTCCAGGGTTGTCTGATGGCTCACAGTGCCAATGTCGATCCCTCATGGACTGGTGCTGCAGCAGCACCAACAAATACATGTCATCAAGCCCTAAGTATGATTGTGATTGCACCATTATCAGGTATGTGCAAACAGTTTTTCCAACAGTCACTGTGCATGTGCAATTTACAGCCTGAGTCCATATGATGGCAGGTTAATTATAACTGAGTCTTTGAAGAATATGCTTATCAACAGACAATTTGTGAACTCTGCAGCTCTCCAAGATTGTCTTAGCAAGAGAAGGGGCGGGGGTTGTGACATCTGTGAGTTTATCACATTGTATATAGAAAATAGTTTGTTTTTGCTGCACTGCAGTCATTCATCAGTCTCATTTGTGTGTGATAAGGATGTATATACTTTGGATTATTTACACATCTATTGACAAGTCTTATAGCATCGCCGCAAACTAATAATAACACAGGGGTTACTTGTATAAATACTTTGCTGTTTTAGGTTAGTAGTAATGCACTGACTTCCCACTATTAAATCTTACATATATGCGTGATGTCTCCCAGTTTTTGTAGCAATAATTTTTTAACGCTGCACTGAGCTAGCTGTATACGCTTGTATCTACCTTGTGGAGTATGCAAGCCTCTGTACGGTGTGTAGAGGAAGGTACCCTTTACCACAACTAGTCGTTTCCCTTCCTGTTCCACTCATACATAAAGCAAGGTAAAAACAACTATCGATATGCCTTGGTATGATCCCTAATTTCTTGCGTCTTATCTTTGTGATCCCTACGAGAAATGTATGTTGGCAGCAGTACAATTGTTCTGCAGTCAACTTCAAATACCGATTCTCTAAACTTTCCCAGTAGTGTTCTTTGAAATGGATGTCTTCTTCCTTCCAGAGATTCCCACTAGAGCTCCTGAAGCGTATCTGTTAACACATGCATGCTGATTGAATCTACCGGTAACAAATCTAGCAGCTCGCCTCTGAATTGCTTTGATGTTTTCTTTCAATCCGACCTTGTGTGGAACCCAAACACTCGAGAAGTACTCAAGAACAGGTCACAATAGCTACCTGTATGTTGTTTCCTTTATAGATGAACTACACATTCATAAAATATTCCGAATAAACTGAAGTCGACTACTCGCCTTCCCTACTACAATCCTCACATGCTTGTTCCATTTCATAACGCAGGCATCTGAACTCTACTACTACGTCATACAATATAGTAATGTGGTGGTGGCTTAGCAGGAGGTTTATTTTTTGCAATGAGGTACTTCTTGTACATTATCTTTGGTTGGAAATCAGTGGTGCTTATAGAATTTGCCATGATGTGATGTGATATGATGTCCTCATTCCTACCAATGGGTTCATTTCTAACACATACACTATGGCATCACACACACTATTGACGTAATGGTGGCTTAGCAGTGATAAATAATTCAAGAACATGCTGCATTGTAATTGGCCGAGAGCATCATGACTGTGATGCAACAAGAGAATTGGTCGGAGCTCGCAACTGGGCAAAATGCATACTATAGGGTATTTGACTGTTTATTTTTTTTTTTTTTTTTAATCATTTTAAATTGTTAATTATGTCATTTTATGTCACAGTGTGGGTTGTTCTTTCCTGAAATTCAGTATTTTTTTTTTTTTAAAGTCCACTGGAACGCTCCATTCGAATCATGTGATGCCTTTGACGTCGCTGGCTAGCTCGCTGCTCCTACTATTACAAAGCTAATTCAAAGTGATGTCTTATTTTGGAATTTGCGTTTCAGAAAACGAATTAAAAATGGTATGTAGTAACACACCATATAAATATCTCTATAAAAACTCTTGAAAAATTGTTTTTGAGTGTTTCAGAGAATGAGAAGGTGTGAAAAAATTGGTTGCACTGTACCAGCAAAACACCACCACTTTGATGTCCAAGTTCCTTTACTTAATTAAAAATGCCTTGCATTCTAAAGTTAACATTAATTTATCTCCGAGATATGCTTTTCTACTATTACAAAGAAGGATCGCCTCAGTTGACAAAATTAAACTCTCAGTAAAAATTATCGTTATAGCTGCTGCATTTTCTATCCACAAATTCTGTATGGACTGATGAAAGCAATAGGTTTAGTGTACAAACTTAAATGATACTTCATGTGTTAATTTTTATAGGATCTATCTGAAAATAACAAACCCCCAAATGACATACATTCTTCTGTAGCATATAACAAAAAGTTTTTTTTCAGAAAATACCCTCAGTGAAACTTCCAGATGAATTGGAAGTGGGAAATACTGATGTAACTGATGTAAGTAATAGTCATTGTCTACCCCAGTTAAATACCTTGTTATACTAAAATGATATATTGTGTTTGCATGTGGCATCAATAAAATATTTACTCAATTAGTAATGCAATATATTGACAGTTTTTGGTTAGTTGGTTGGTTGGTTGATTTGGGAGAGGCGACCAAGCAGTGATGTCATCAGTCCCACCAGATTAGGGAAGGAAGTTGGCCGTGCCCTTTCAAAGGAACCATTCCAGCATTTGCCTGAAGTAATTTAGGCAAATCACAGAAAACCTAAACCAGGACGGCCGGACGTGGGTTTGAACCATCATCATCCTGAATGCGATCCCACTGTGCAAACACTGAGCCATGTCTCTCAGTGATTTTTCTTTTTCTTTCTTTAGTGCTAGTTTTAATAATGACCTATCTAGTTGTACCATAAACCAAGTATTTTAACACAAATCTACTACACAGATATAATATTAACAAAGGTTTCCACAAAATGTTGATTTATTGCAACTTCTAATTTGGGTCCCGTGTTCTGATTTTGGAAATCTAGTCATCCTATCCTATTGGCTTTGAGGGAGGAGGAGGAGGAGGAGGAGGAGGAGGAGGAGGAGGGGAGAGATGAACTTTCTTCCTTATCATTTTTAAGTCACCCTATCGAGTATCTTGATTTCACGCCATTTTTTACAACCACACTTTGTAAAGCACAACTGTCCCTATCCATCAGTACACGAGGTCTGCTGTTCTTGATTTAGACATGGTTGTTTCTTCGTGTTTCCACTTTACAGTCACATCACCAACAGCCATCTCAGGAAGATTTAGAACGGTTGAAATGTCCCCAATGGATGTGTATGCACGTGACATTCAATGAGCAGTCCGGGTTCAAAGTCAAGCTCTTCTGACCAGCTCTACTTCTCTACACAATATGCCCTGTCTCCTAATTTTATACTGGCGGTTCTATTTCACATGATGTCTAATGGTAAATTACACACACACACACACACATACACACACCAGGTGTCCCTCCTAAGAGTCATTAGGCACATTTTCTCTGGTGTTTCAGCATCTGCTTGCAATTTCATTTTTGCAATGTGGTAGCTGGAGTCAGCCCAAACAAATAATGCTCATTACATCCTTCAAGAGACTCCCAGTGTGAATGGAAAGTATCAATTTGTTTCCCATTACAATTCATTACAATTTCATTTTTGCAATGTGGTAGCTGGAGTCAGCCCAAACAAATAATGCTCATTACATCCTTCAAGAGACTCCCAGTGTGAATGGAAAGTATCAATTTGTTTCCCATTACAAAAACCAATTATTTTTGAAGTAGAATTTTACATGCCTATTTGACAGAACTAACATCAGTCTTGACTGCTGGGCAGAGTACAAATGCACTTGAACACACAATGCACCGAACATTCCTAATGATGGGCATCCGCAGCCGACAACCCATACATGTGGCAATGATAACACCATGACACTGGCAACTACAACTGAAATGGGCATGTGATCATTGCAACTGGACATTAGCACAGTGGTAGAGTGTTGCTTGTTCTGATGAATCCCGATACCATCTTCATCATGCTGATGGGAGGGTGCAAATCCATCATCTCCAACCCACAATACAGACATCAAGAAGCTGTTCCCCTGGAAGATAAGCTGACGGTGGCTACGTTAAGCTCTAGGGAACATTTATGTGGACATCCATGGATCCAGTGGAGCTTGTGCATGGCACCATGATGGCCATGGAGTATCGTATAATGGTTGCAGAGAGCGTACAGCCCTTCGTGATTATCATGTTTTCTGATGACAGTGGCATTTTTCAACAAGATAATGCACCATTTCACAAGGCCAGGAGTGTAATGGAGCGGTTCAAGCAACACAGTGCCAATTGATATGCTGCACCACAACTCACCAGATCTGAACCCAATCGAACACATCTGGGATGTGACTGAACGTGGCATCAGAGCTCATCGGCCCCCTCCCCGGAATTTATGGGAATTAGGTGACTTGGGTGTGCAGATGTGCTGCCAACTCCCTCCAGCGACCTACCAAGGCCTCATTGCTTCCATGTCATGATGCATTGCTGTTGTTATCCATGCCAAAGGTGGACATACAGGCAATCGAGTAGGCAGTTGTAATTTTCTGGCTGATCAGTGTACAGACCCCTCCAGATGCCCTCTCAGGGCCAGCATGGTTCTGACAGAATGCACAATAACTATGGAGTAGTGAGGATTGATGATCAGTGAAGTGCGTTTCCTGTAGGGCAATGCAGATGGCACAAGAGGAGGAAATAAGTTGTTTTAGTTCCAGCAGGTGATCATAATATCCATTACAGTTCCACTGAACGACCATGTTAAGGGTATCCAGGTTATGAGTGAAGGGGCCAGGAGGACTGGTCATACCCCAGGATCGCAGCCTGTCACCAATGGTGGTGTAACCACATCAACGAGCATTGGTCCAGAAAACAATGGCATGTGTGGATCTGGTGTCTCCAGTGTCACCGCAGTAGCCTAGCCCTTGTTCTTCTTCTTCTTCTTCTTCTTCTTCTTCCTCTGCTTCGCAGCCATTGGCGGCCAGGATTCTTGTGGAGGTGTATCCCCAATGTGCATGGGGACAGATGAAGAGCAGGCACAGTCCTGGGGCCCAAAAGTGGTCGTTCCTGATTCGGATCAAGCCTCTGATCTGTGGGTTTCCAAAGAGAGGGGTCCTGAGAGAGAGGTAGACACTGGAGGAGAAAGCTGACTTCCGGCCGGGTATGAGAAACGGTTCCCAAAGATGGTGCCATGGGAACTGCAAGAGAGAGGGGCAGTGGGAGAATTCATTTTGAAAAAATTGGGGTAGTGGGTGTGATGACTGAGACTTCTACATAATTTTTTTTCTTATGTGTCTCAGTATCCAACAGACAATCAAGAGATTTATATTCCTGTATTTTCGTTTCTTTCTTGAAGACTAGGCAAACCCGTTAACGTGGAGGATGCTGTTTTGTACAATTTACACACACAGAGGTGGTTGTTCACAAAGACTACCTTCGTGGAGTGTTCATCCACAGTTACCATGTTTTAAGTTTTCTGTGCAATGGGACGACATGCGGATCTAGTGCAAGCACTGAAAGAACCGTAGGGGGATGTAAGGTTTCCCATCAGATCTGTACACCATGACTGACTTTTTCTGAGAGGAACTTCCCTTCACAGGTTGAGATAAAGGTGCCTGTATCTATTCTATTATCCCCAGGACCTTTTTGAACGAGTCAGACAAAATTTACACCTCGCTGTTCAAAATTAGCCCATAGCTCCTTGTCTGTGTGGAGGGTAAGGTCTCAGTTGAAGGTGATTCAATGGACCATCTTCAAAGTCTTGTGTGGGGCAATGGCCACTGCTATGCCAGCTAGACAGTCAAATGATTGAAGAGCTGTAGACTGTGTAACAGAAGACACTTTAATCAATAGCAAACCAGTGTGCATTTTTCCTAATGATTCAGCTTCTGCAAATTTATCTTCAATATGCTCCATAAAAAATAATGGCTTTGTCACAGTGAAAGTATCTCCATCACTTTGAGTACATACTACGTACTAAATAAATTGTTTTACTCCTGGACATCTGGCTGTCCTTCTACACATGGGGTAGTCAAGTTAGAGAAAACAGTAGGGCTGTAAGTTTGCATTGCAGTTTCGATTCCTGTCTGAAGAGATCATATTGGCTGGATCAGAATGGCCACTGTTCTAGTGTAAGTTAATATGTTTCATGTGTGAAATGCCCGATCCCACCTACTCTGATCAAGAGCTCTCCCCAAGGGCACCACCCAGCCATAGCACAGGCTATCTGGCACAATAGCCATTGCCAAGAGTCCTGATGCCCCAGAGAGATGGGCATTTATTCTTTGGCATATGTGGGGCACTAGCAGCTCAATCATTATCAGTGCCATCCTTGTGTAGTCAGGAGTCAACCGAAAGGGTACATAATACCCCATCATGTCAGATTGGCTACCATATTGGGTTTGAAGTGCCTACGCAGATATTGCGCACAGATGATCTGTAATACTGTATGCAGTAAGAGCTATTTAAGACATTCTTCCTCAGCTTGTCCACACCACAGAAAAATTTGGATAATGGTCAAACCCACTTGATAATGGTCAAACCCAGGAGACCACAAATTACTTCAAGCCAAAAGGTGGTGAATGACAGAATATTCCAAGAAAGGAAGGCAAAACCTAGGGAATAGATGGGCTAACTTCAAAGGCTGCCACAATGAGAAATAGAACAACTGGAGGAAGGGTAGTCAGATGCAGGATTGCAGCACAGGAGAGAAAGGAGATGCTACCATAACTTTGAGCCCTGTGCTCACAAAGCAGGTACTCATGGAAAGAGTAATGAGCACCCTGAGGGAATCCCAAGATATGTACTCAACAGGACACATGTGCGCCAAGCTCTGCTGTGAGCTCCGTCCCAAAGCCAGTATCCAGGATATCATGGTCCAGTTACAACTACTGTGAACCAGCCTCAGGATACAAAGCATGCAACCACACAAGAGTGAGTGCAATGTGATACTGATAGGTGGGCTCATAGTGCCTCGGCCGAGGCGGTGCGGAGATAACAAATTCAGCGGCCAAAGTTGTTCGACGCACAGTGCATTATCACTGATTATCTAATAGATGTTCCCACACAGAGAGAGGTCAAGGAATGCGGTTTGACTCAATTTTGCTCCTGCCCTTCTGGGCACTTCACTTTTTTGGTTGGGCAATATGTATGTATTACATATTTCAATAAAGTATTTTCTTCAGTATATACAAAACATCTTTACTCCTTTTTTTTTATGAATTCTAGCGATAGCCACTATGGATGGTTGTTACCATATCACTTTTTTTCACTTGTGCATGTAAGAAGTCAGTCAGTTTCTCTCTCTCTCTCTCTGTCTCTCTCTCTCTCTCTCTCTCTCTCTCTCTCCTGAGCATGCTGGTGCTGTGGTTATATACTGGGCTTGTAATCAGGTGAGTGGCTGTTCAAGTCCCCACCGAGCCATCCATATTTAGGTTTCCTGTGGTTTACCTGCATCTTGCTAGGTGCATGCTGGGATGGTTCCTTTGAAATACACATGGCTGATTTCCTACCCCAACCTTTCCCAATCCAAGCTTGTGTTTCATCTATAATGGTCTCTTCATTAATGGGACATTAAATTCTAATAATATTCCTTCCTCCCTCCAAACTCAGGTATTCTGTAATGTCACAATAGTGCACACCACTGTCTTACTTTTTGTTCTGGTAATCCTGTGTTAGTCTGTGGGCTTTTCTGGAGTTCAATTGTCATTCTTAGGTGGCTACATTGTTCAGTGCTGATGGCAGTCTCCTCTCTCCAAGGGGTGTGAAACACAATACCTCTGAAAACTTAACTTATTCTATCCATAGTGGAGTTTCTCTCTTACGATGATGCATTTTCTAGAGCACAGGCTTGTCATACAATATTTTGAGGCATGCCTTTAGCATTAAGTCATTTTTCAAAGATGTTCCTGCTTTATTTTGTCATCTTAAAAAAAAAAACATACAATTGGGCTAGTGGATTATCAGAGCAGTTTCAGTTCCATATAACAATCTCATCTCAAGGTCACTGACAAGTATTTCAGGTATCGCGTTACACACACTTTGGTGACTTATACTCATGTGTCAACCCCCCCCCCCCCCCCCCCACGAATTACTGGAAAGTGATTAAGGTCATCGAAGAGCACCCCTGCCATACCCATGTACCTTGGGAAAATGGGCTACTTACATTCAAGGTCATGCATGATATAACTATACTGGTCATGTGACATGAAATTGGTGGGAAACCACACGAAGCAATAAGATTCAAGCTCCCCTCCTTCCACTTATCATCCTTTGTAACTAGTTCAACCGTGTAGTATACTTCATTCCAGTTCTGCGCATCACGAGGGGTAGGTTCAGGTTTGTTATAAGCAAATTATTATTAACAGTAATTCTATAGTGGCAGTGTCTGGAAATAATCACAATGATTACAATTTATTTTCCTTTATACAATGCTATTTGTTATATGCAGTGTGTGTTTTTATTCACAATAATTTGTTGTTTATCAATTACTTTTAATTTAAATCATTCACTATTCACACAACGGTATTTTTTACAAGGCTGTTTTCTTATATACAATAATTTATAAGTTTTTTGGTGTATTTACACACATGCATGCCCATACATCCCCCATACCCTTTCCCAGACACACGAAGTATTTTTTCTGAAGACTTATGACCATTAGGCACAAGACAAACTTAAACACTACGTTACCTTTTATCTGTCTATGTATATGTTTTACTCCTTAAAGTCTTTATTAACGATTCTGTTAACAGTTGCAGTACTTACATTAGGCGACTAGTTTTGAACTTTACAGGTTCATTTTCAAGCCTGGTATACTGAGACTGCACTGACAATGCTTGATGTTAATAATAAACATCAAAGTGGCAACACATGTTTTATAAATGTTTGCTGAATAATTGCCACAATCCATACACACCTCTTACCAGGTGAGTTTGATTTTGACTTCATAAGAGGCATATGTGGATTGGGGTATTCATTTTGCAAAAATTTATAAGAGCTATGTTGCCATTTTGATATTTATTATTAAGATAAGGCACTTTCAGTGCAGCTCCAGTAGGTCAGGCTTGAAAATGAATCGGTAAGGTTCAAAACTAGTCTCCTAATGTAAATACTGTAACTGTTGACACAATTGTTAATGAACACTTTAAGGTATTTAACAAAGTTGTTGGTTTCCTTTCAACAAACCGTTGAAATTGAAGAAATGGGAAATGTTTTAATCATTTTCTTTCTGATTGTATTCACCATTTGATACACAGTATTTGCATTTCAATCATTTCTTTCAAACCACACACACACACACACACACACACACACACACACACACACACACAGCTACACACTATCACTCCAATGGGTAGTGTGAGTACAGGAGGGTGCAGATCCTGATCCCACACATAAACAGCTTTTCACCATGATGCAACGGCTTTAATTTCAGCTATAGTGCTTGACCCCTCAATTGAATGAGTGCACTAGATAGTGTATGGTATCAATGCCCTCAAACAGACACCGGTTGTAATCACCAGTCATGAGAGCCCTTGAGTTCATACAATGCACAACCTTCGATCGCTTCTGCATCTATGTGGTATATGTACATTTTCAATCCGAGCCCTACAAACTCCACAATTTATAAATGATTCACCTTGTCATTAATAAAGCTGATAACCTTATGTTATTCTAAATTGATTGTCAGCCGCATATCCAGATTTGTCAAATTCTTTGTACTTGTATCTAATTACTTCACCTTTCACCCAGTAGATGAAACTCATTCTATCTGGTTTTGCAAACTCTCAGTGGAATTGGCACAAGCGGAGTTTGGAGATGTCCAGAACACACATACCAATGTAGACAGATTTTATGAACTGCACTGAAACCTTTGCCATCTCCACAGCAAATAGTTCTTCACTGAAGATGATGGCCCACTTGAAATTTGGCCAGGCAATGTAATATCTTGCAGCATAACGCCCATCCCACTGCTAAACTAAATGAATTTTGTAGTATTCTCTAACATTTTCCATGGTTGTTCTGAAAACTGAATAATTCATTAACTTGTAAAAGTCAATTTCAAAGTCACAGGTCACAATAACTTTCTGTCTGGTGTTAACATGAATGTACTCCAACCAGCAATGCTACTTGAAGGAGATACTGTGGGTGATATTAAGAAGTACCATCCCCAACCTGAGACGTTACTAGACGATTTTGTAATGTAGAATATATTGTGGTTTGATCACCAGCATTGTAAACAGCTTCAGGATGGAGCCATTTTGCGATACTAAGCACTCTGGACACAGTCTCAAGTTGCTGTGCACACCACACAAATGGGTAGGATGCGCCAGTTCTCACTCCACACCATATCACTCATCAGCATCCTCAGCCACGCCGTGGATCTTTTCCTTCAATTTGATGATTCTCTCCCCACACAGCCATTGGAACCCTCCAAATCATAGGCTCTGTTGCATTGCGTATCAGCAAAGGTTGTTTACATCCAGGTAAAGGATGTAACTTAAATCTTCAGATGACTAGCACTCCTCATCACTCATTCGTGGATTATTCTCCTTGGCTGACCTGCGCACACACTGCCTAAATCCACTGTGAATCCTGCATTCAACAGTTCGATGTTCTTCTTAACATAGTGCCAACAAAAGCCCTGGCGTAGTGTAACAGATGGCAGGATCCAGAGAGTATGTGCACAGGCATACACTTCAGAATGTCTCTCAACTGTCTGCATGCAGGTGAACATCAGTGTTCATGGATGCGGTGTCTTCAGTAAGTAATGCAACACATTTTTTCCTCGCCCAATTTAAACTGAAAAGTGCAGAATTTGTTGTGGGACTTCATGGAATATTCCCGCTTCAGTCCCTCTTGTTTCATTAAGTTCCGATAGGTGGCAGTTCTATACCTAGCCTTCAAAATGCACCTGTAATGGATGTGTCTCCCAAGCAGAGAGCTGTTACAGAGTTTCTTTTGGCAGAAAACCAGAGCATCATAGATATTTATAAGCACTTGCAGAATGCCGACAGAGACCTGGCAGGGAACAAAAGCACAGTTAGTCACTGAGTGAGGTACCTGTCATCACTGCAACAAGGTTGTGCAAACATGTATGATCTTCCACATGCTAGCTGGCTGCAAACCACTGTCACTCCTGCAATGTTGGGATGTGCAGACACTCTCACAATGTTGGGGTCTGTGGACACTTTCATTTGAGGTGAACGATGGATCACAATCAAACACCTCACTGCTCAACTGGACGTCTCTGTTACTGATGAAGCACAAAGTTGCCTCCCATGTCGACCATTAGAATGGTATCATACAGGCATAAAGGCCCTCCCAATAAGGTGGTGTAAGACCATCACATTGAACAGAGCTTATGTTGAAAAGTATGGTTTTATAGCAAAAAGAGAGATGAATAATATGATGTACTGGAATCCTGAATAAAACCAACCTGCTTTCATAAAAAAATGTGTTGCTATCACTTATTGAACACCCCTCATACAATCTAGCACTTTCTCCTAAATAAGGGATGCCGAATTCCTGCCAAACATTTACCATGTGCTCATACACCACATGCATTATGGCAGTGTCTGGTAATTTACTGGAGAACGCTGTTTTGATATGTAATGTAGTTTCATCATCAAATCAAGGTATTTGTATGGAAAGGCCACACCTTCTTTATCACAAGCTGAAACTATGTACATTGAGGTACATAGATCTGGTGACATGCATGTCCTCCTGATGTGTCGTCTCAGCAAATTTCTGAAGTGACATGTGCATGAACTGAAGCAAATCCAGTGATCAGAGCGACATTCTTGGCGTCATTCTCTCGGGAAAAGGAATGTATTTTTCAGTGGTATTGGAAATGACACTGGCGTTATCATTATTCACACTGAAATTATCCAAGTGTTGAGTGGGAATGTGCTGTGGCAGTCAGTACTTCAAGTTGCATGAATTGTGAACTGTGCCGCAGAACTTCCTTGTTACATGACAATGGTCTCTTATGTGGGGTTTCTGTTTCTGCCTCCAACAGCAGCCCACAAATATGACACTTATCTGCCTGCTCATACAAGGCATCATTCTCCTGCATGTCAGTCATGGGAACAAAGTCCCATCAACTTCCCACACACATTTTTTTATTTCGGCAAGCAGCCACCTTACAGGATTATCGCGAATGTATGATTCAAATTTGTTGAACTGGAGTCATATGAGCATACAAGCTGATACGCTGCCACATACAGTAGGTGCTATTCTGTGGAGTTAGTATGGGAAGAACCACAATGCGCCACACGAACCAGATGACACTCTATGTCAGCATTAGCGACGAAGGGGCATCAATCCTCATAGCAGCCGTTCTTAGGCTTTAAGAACTTGCTATCCTCCTAGGCATACTTCACCACCCCACAACTTCAATGGGACACAATGTGAAAGAATACAAATGTTAGCATCAAACAGTTGATTGATATTGTCATGTTGCTCTTCTTCAAATGTCGGATTCATGGTAGACTTAGCCAGTGTGTACAAGTGAATAACCTGTGAATGAGTGACAAGGAGGACAGGACACATGATGATTTAAGTTATGTCTTTTGCCTGGATGTAAACAACTGGGTACTCCACACAACCAAGTGCACCATTCAGAGAGTTCCGAGGGCTGCCCGAGGAGGAAATTGCCAGACATAAAGAAACAATGCATGATGTGGCTGAGGATTCTGGAAAGATATATGTTCTGGAGGTAAAACTGGCATATTCCACCATTTGCGTGGCATGCACAGTGACTTGCTGCTGCGTCCAGAGAGCCTAGTCCAGCAAAATGGGTCCATCCCAAAGCTGTTGACAATGTTGGGGAATAAACGGCGATATATTTTGCACTACAGAAACCTCCAGCAATGTCTCAGGTTGGATTATAGAACTTCTTAGTACCACCCTCAGTATCTTCTTCAAGCAGCGTTGCTGGCTGAAGAAGTACATTTGTGCTAGCACCAAACAGGGGGTTCTTGTGATGTGACTTTTACAAGTTAATGAATAATTGATTTTTTGGAAAAACAATAGAAAATTTACAGAATACCACAAAATTCATCAAGTTTAGTGGTGGAATGGGCATTATGGCACAAGAGATTACATCGCAAGGCCCAATTTCAAGAGGGCCTCCATCTTACTGTGGAGATGGCAAAGGTTTGATTGCAGTTCACAAAGCCTGTCAATATCAATATGCATGTTCTGGACCTCTCCAAAACCCACATGTACCAATTCCACAGTTTCCTATGCTGGATAAAATGCTGCAATCCACATGAAGTAATCAGCTACATTCACAGACAATTTGGCATGCCTGGATACGGGGGGTCTATAATCCTTTTGGCATAACAACATAAAATAAGAAGGTTATCAACCTGATCAAAGATGAGGTGACCAGTTCACAGATCATGGAGTTTGTAAGGCTAAGACTGAAAACGAACACATACCACATAGATGCAGGTGCCACCCAAAATCTGGTTAAGGGTGTGCATCAAGTGGTCTCAAAGGCTCTCATGACTAATGGTTACAAGTGGTGCCTGCTTGGGGGGACCCATATGGTGCGCCAGGTAATCTTTCAGTTGGGTGGTCATGAGATATACACTGCACTGCAGCTGAATGTAGGGCTGTCACATCAGGACGACAAACTGTCAACTGTGGGGACGGGACACTCCTGTACTCACATTATTCATTGGAGTCATTGAGCATGTGGCTGTGTATTTATTTATTTATTTATTTATTTGTTCATAAGTAGTTTGTGTGTAAGAAAAGAGTGAAATGTAAATACTGTATACAAAATGATGAAAGCTCTCAGAAAGAAAGTGATTTTTTCCCCCTTTCGCCTGGTGCTGCTAGTCTGTTCAAAATTACTTTAGGATTAATAGCTAAAGATGGAAGTAGTAGAGGGGGAGCCCATTCAGGAGGCACAGTCTGAATTCTGCCAGCCCCACAATACCTACAGCCATAGCACATCCCTAAAGCTTGCTAACTTTCACCCAACCTCCACAACACTTCCCTCTTGCACTGTTTTTTGAGTTTCAGGCAACTTTCTGTCCTGTATGATAGCTGACCCCGTGGTTTTGTTTCCTGTTGATTTTACTGTTGCACGAGTTGTTATTTTATTTGTTCTTATTTGTTGTTACTGTAGTAACGAACAATGTCTGCAGAAATCTCACTGAAAAATGTGATTGGAAAAGTTCACTGTTGTCCTCTTGGCAAGGGAATGGCCATATGACGTCAGCCGAGAGAAATGGTTTGTGTGTTATGCCCCTATTTTGAGACTGAAATACTTAATGATGGCTCGCTAATCTTCATTAACAATGTAACTGATAAAATGCTGCAGCTCTGAACATAAACAAACACAGTACTGCAAAATGGACAAGGAAATGTTCGAGGAATACAAGGAAACTGGAAAACGCCAAAGCTTGAAACTCTTCGGGGGGGTGGGGGGTGGGGGTGGGGGGGGGGTGGGGGGGGGGACAAACATTCAAGGGATAACTAGTTTACCACTATAAATTTATTTGCACACAAATTTTTCATTTCATTAAATAACAACAGTGATCTGTACAATGATACTTCAATCACGTGTCATAGTGATGAGAGTGATGTCAGTGGAGTTTTCCATTATCACCACAGACATAAAGTATAGGTGGATTCAACTAAATATTTAAAGTGTGCACTTTACAATGTTAATTAGTATAAGTTTTGACATTTTAGTAAGAAGGTTTCATCAGCAACCAACTACAAATTAAGTTCGTCTCAGGAATTCAGTCTATATCGCTGAAAAAAATATATTACTGTTTGTGATATAATTATAGTGATATGTGATATAATTACAGTGATACTGAAGCAATGTTTTTTGTATCACATTTGTTCTTTTTCCCAATACTGGTTCACCATTTTAAGATACATTTTGTCACCATGCTAAAAACGCATGCGTCTTATACAATGAAGATCCAAAGAAACTGGTACATCTGCCTAATATCATGTAGGGCTCCCGCAATCACGCAGAAGTGCTGCAACACAACATGCCATGGACTCGGCTAATGTCTGACATAGTGCTGGAGGGAAATGACACCATGAATCCTGCAGGGCTGTCCATAAATCTGTAAAAGTATGAGAGGGTGGAGATCTCTTCTGAAGAGCACGTTGCAAGACAGCCCAGATATGCTCAATAATGTTCATGTCTGGGAGTTTGGTGGCCAGCAGAATTGTTTAAACTCAGAAGAGTGTTCCTGGAGCCACTCTGTAGCTATTCTGGGTATGTGGGGTGTCACATTGTCCTGCTGGAATTGACCAAGTCTGTGAGAACCCACAATGGACATGAATGGGTGAAGGTGATCCGACAGGACACTTACATATGTGTGTCACCTTTCAGAGTTGTATCTAGATGTATCAGCGACCCCATATCACTCTAACTGCACACATCCCACACCATTTACAGAGCCTCCACCAGCTTTAACAGTCCGCTACTGACATGCAAGGTCCATGGATTCATGAGGTTGTCTCCATACCCATACACATCCATCTGCTCGATACAATTTGAAACCAGACTCGTCCGACCAGGCAACATGTGTCTAGTCATCAACAGTCCAATGTCAGTGTCGATGGGCCCAGGAGAAGCTTTGTGTTGTGCAGTCACCAAGGGTACACAAGTGGGCCTTCAGCTCTGAAAGTAGATATTGATTATGGTTCACACACTGACACTTTTTGATGGCCCAGCATTGAAACCTGCAGCTATTTGCGGAAGGGTTGCACTTCTATCATGTTTAACAATTCTCTTCAGTTGTCGTTGGTCCCATTCTTGCAGGATCTTTTTCCGGTCACAGCGATGTCAAAGATTTGATGCTTTACCTGATATTCATGGTACACTCATGAACTGGTAGTGCAGGAAAACCCCCACTTCATCGCTACCTCAGAGATGCTGTTCCCCATCGCTCGTGCACCAACTATAAAACTGCATTCAAACTCACTTAAATCTAGATAACCTGCCATTGTAGCAGCAGTAACCAATCCAACAACTCTGCCAGACATTTGTTGCCTTATATAGATTGTTGCCGGCTGCAGTGCCGTATTCTGCCTGCTTACCTATCTCTGAGGCTCTGAGCACTATGGGACTCAACTGCTTTGGTCATAAGTCTTACCTATCTCTGTATTGTAATACACATGCCTACACCAGTTTCTTTGGGACTTCAGTGTATTTTATTATGTTCAAAGTAAGTTGGGGGACCAGAAAAATTATTACAGGTTAATTATGAACCTAGTGATCTGTTTGTCATAACAAAACCTTATGGGTGACCGCTTGGTACTTGATGCAAGGGCATACTATAGTGTGTCATATTTTACTGAAATTATCTCGTATTAGAAAACTAACAGTGTTCCAGTGCGGAGTAGATAAAAATTTGAAGTCTCTGTAAGATTTCATTCACTGAAAGTGTTCACATAACTTCAATAACCGAAAAAGTTCCCCCACTTTGACAATTTGGTAACATTCTCAAAAAATGCATTTTCGGTGACTGACCATATACAGCCTTAATAATGTGTCTCAGCAAATAACATTAAAATGAAAACAAAGGGCGGCCCTTCCAGAACACAGTGATGCAAGTTCCACATTTACAAAGTGAGTGGTTTGCGAACTGAATGAAATGCAAGATTATATGTGTGTTCCGTGAGGGATGCGACAAATCTGCTCCGTGCCTCCACAATCCTAAAGTAATTTTGAGCAGACTATAGTCCCCATTATCCATGTATATATTGTATATAGAGAAATAAAAACAATGATTAAATGTAAATACTGTTTATATTGAAAGAAATGATTAAATGTAAATGCTGTGTATAAAACAATGGAAGCAATCAGAAGGAAAATTACTAAAAAATTCTACACAGACAGATAGTGGAAAACATGGTGTTTATGTCTTCTTGTTCCTAATAGTAGTCAGTCTTCAGAAGTAAAACTCTGTAAATAAGCCCTACATGCACACGCACACTCTCCCTCCCTCCCCCCCCCCCCCCCCCTCTCTCTCTCTCTCTCTCTCTCTCTCTCTCTCTCTCTCTCTCTCTCTCTCTCTCTCTCTCTCTACCTGTGTGTGTGTGTGTGTGTGTGTGTGTGTGTGTGTGTGTGGGTGGGGGTGGGTGGGTGTTGGTGTGTGGACGCACGCGCGCGCCCATAACAAACAGCATTGTAAAAATACAAATAAACTGTAAATAATATGAAGCAAAAAAAAACTGTTCATAATAAACTACTATTTAATCTGTTATATCATTGTGATTATTTCCAAACTCTGCCACTAAGGAATTATTGTTCTTAATAACTCGTTTACAGCAAACCAGAACTATCCCCTGTGAGGCTCCAATCCAGCATGAAGAGGTCTACACAGTTAAGGTAGTTGTAAAAGATGGTAATAAAGAGGAGGGGAAGCTCGAATCTTATTGGTTCATGGGGTTTCTCACCATTTTAATGTGTTCTCATTGGGCCACAGATTTCCCACCCATTTTATATCACATGACCAGTAGTGAATTACATCATTATCTTGAATAGTAAGTAGTCCTCTTGCCTAAGTTGTATGGGTTGGGCTGAGCAGGCATATTCCTGGATGACCCTTGATCAATTCCCAGTGACTCCCCATGATGGGGGGTAGGGAGGGGATCGGAGAGTGTGGGTGACCATGAATATAAGCAACCGAAGTGTGAACCCTGACACTGGAAGTTCTCGTCAATGACAATCAGAGAAGACCATTACATGGTCCAGAAACCACACTGACAACCTACTTGGGTTAGTCGCCCCATCCATGATGAGGTCACAAGTGTCTGGCATGAGTTCAGATTATGCAAGGATGATACCTGTTTGAAAGGGTGGTTTCCCATGAAAAGATCTGCTACTGTACGGTCAGGTGGCAATTTGAACAACTGCTTCTTTCGAATGCGAGTCTAGTGCCTTAACCACTGTGCCATTAAACACAGTGTTTAGTATTAGCAATAACTTCTAAGTTATCAGTAAAGGCTAAGCTTTGAACACTGATTCATTCTCTCTCTCTCTCTCTCTCTCTCTCTTTCTCTCACACACAAAGTCCATTGTTTATAAGTTCTGAAGCCTTTTTTTCCTATTCTATAATAACTTTGCTTATTAGTTAAACAAGAGAGGGAGATGGGAGACCCCATCTCCTTGTCAAACAAAAGGACTCTGAGATTTTATATTCAATGTCACATTCATGAGCATCTGACAGATTAGTTACTGAGTTTTTCACTCTGTGTTCCTCTACGAAAAAAATGTCTACCTGAGCACAGAGTTATTTTCTTGAAATATATGGAATTGTTGAACATGTTGTTCATCTCAACCATATATCTTCCCTGAAGCCCCTTTGAATTCCTCAATTAAATAATTAAATGGTCTGTCTTCTTGTAGATGGTTTACCACAGTTCTACAAAATAACTGTCTTAGAAACTGCCAAGAGAGAAAACCAGTCTTTGCAGCTGTGTCAGTTTCACATTTTCGCCTTTTCTATACTATGGGGAATTGCATTTTTGCTGGGACTTTATTTTGAAAAGTTATCTTGCAGGTTCACCATAGACTCCAGGGACAAAGAAAAATGAGATTTACATCACTTGAGGAGTGTGAGTGGTGTACCTTCAAGACCCAAAGAGCATAACCCTTGGCTATGAATCAAATAGGGTGACTCGGCAATCTGACATACTGTGGCCAGAAATCCTTGGTGTGATAATGAGGGCTGTGGAAAGGAACAGACGTTGCGTGCATGAGATGTGCTTGTATGAATGTGTGTATGTTTTCTATTTCAGAAGAAGGCCTTTGGGCAAAAACTAAAATTTATAGCAGTCTGTTTTGTTGTGCCTCTCTGCGACTCAACGTCTCCTGTTATGATGAATGCTTTTCATAAAATTGTTGTATTTCATTATGAGTGTTCCAAGTTTGTATCACATATAATCAGGATGTCATAGTACAATTGTGGTTAAACTGTTTACTAATGAGCAGTTGGAAGGTTATTTAACAATGGAATAGCTGTCAAATGTATAGGTTATGATGATATTAAACAAATTCCAATAAGGAATATGTACCTGGAGGATTACTTGCCACTAATATCAAATAATAATGGTGACGATCTTAGACTACATAAAGAAAGTGCAAATACAAAACACAAACAGTGAAACCTGGTGTTGTGCTTACCTCCATGCTGCGTTGGTTCCAGAATTCGAGAATGTGACAGTGAAAGCTTCCTGTTGAATTCCGAAAATCCAGAAACAACACCTAAAAATTAATCACACAGAAATATGTAAAACTGAATGTATAAACAAAGCTAATTGAGCAATAACATTCGGAAAGTGAATCTTAGTACTATAATAACCAATATTATTTGGAACTCAATGGTCATATAAAGGGCATTTCCACGAAACACTAGAAAAAGCAAATTTTAAAATATGTTAGCTGTGTTTATTTGCAATTTTGAATGTTCCATTTCTTAAAACAGTCTTCTTCCACGTGCTTCCGGTAATTTTATGGCAGTTTCTTCCACTGTTTCCAGTAATTTTATGGTTGTTTTATCTTTTGTTATAACTTTCATTGCCATTAAATTTGCCATGAAATGAAAAAAGTAAAGTTTAGAAATCAATTAAAATTGGAAAGCCTAACACTTTTCACTACTTTTTTCTTGTCAATGCACTATCAGTCTGTCATTTTTATAATGTATTGTTGTTTGTATCTGAGTCATTAATTGTTAAATATGTTATTTGATCCAAAGTGTCCCATCACCTATTAGTGCACATTAATATGGGGTGTGTCTGCCCTTCATCTTTATAACATCTGCTTATAACTCTGCTAGGGAATCTTTCAGTGATGTGTATGAATGTCTGTGGAGGAATGACAGTAAATTTCTCCCCAAGAACCAAAACCACAGAAGGTAGTGTTGTTAAACACTGCAGCCTGGAGAGAAGTCAATGTGCTGACTCATCCAAGAAGTGATCCATTGGCTTCAACTTAGGATTCTGGGCAGGCCAGTCCATTTCAGGAATTTTATTGTCCACAAGCCATTGCCTCACAATGCTGCTTTATGATATGATGCACTGTTATGCTGATACAATCAATCATTGTCTCTGACACAAACAGTTATCATCTCTGATAGAAACAGTCATTGCCTCTGAATTTCCCCTCTACCCTACAGAGCTCACAACACTGTCAAATATGTTAATATCCTTCCACATTTTGCAATTTCTTAACCACAATAAGCAAACACACCGTAACCACAAGAACTAGCCCATACGGTAACACCACCTCCATAATGCATCGTTGGTACTACACATGATGGCAGGTTAACACACACTTGGTACTCGGCAAACCCGAACACTTCCACTGCATTGCCAGTGTATAACAAGATTCAAGACTCTAAATCACTTGTTTCCTGCCATCCACTGTCCAGTAGTATTGCCCTTTATACCACCTCAAACATCACTTAGCATTCCCTAAACAAATGTATGGCTTATGAGGAGCTGCTCAAACAATGTACCCCATTTTTTTAACTCCCTATGCATATCCATTGTATCAGCTGAACTGCTAGCAGCACTTTGGAGCACACGAGTGATTCCTTCTGCTGGCTTCTTGTGATTTTTTTACAACCACTCTCCACAATGCTTGAAGGATCCTGTCCGGTAACACATATTAAGGTGACATCAAATGATTAGTCCATGTCCAAAGGCAGTGAGCCATCCCGACCAACCACTCTGTGTTCCTGCTTCTCTACAGAAGACACAATACTCTCCATCTCCCTTTATACTGGTGGGTCCACCTCTCATGACATCCAGTGGTCATTCCCACTTTAGGTAGGGATGTCCAGATACTTTTCATCAGATAGTGTATTTCTATGTTAATGGTTTTAATGCTTAATCAAAAATGAGCCAAAAATGGAGCTATTAGTAAAAAAAGTGATATCACAGATGAAGAGGTGTGCGCAGCAATCTGAGAACTTAAAAACAATAAAGCAGCTGGTTTGGATCCAATCTCAGCTGAAATTCCAAAATGTCAAGATCCACTCTTAATTCACCACCTTACTAAACTGTGCAATACCTTTTTGCAAACTAGGCAAGTTCCAAAAGACTAAAGGTGTGACACCACTGTTGAACTACTGAAGAAAGAAAATCTAAGTGTAGCAGTTATCACAGAGCTGAGAGAACATAACTGGAACTCTTGCAGTTTGCTAATACACAGTAACTTAGTTTAGTTTCTATTTCTCACATACTTCAGCAATGAAGTGAATTGTACCTCATATTTTACTTGTGTATGCTAGAATGAATGCATGTTCTCACAGCGATATTCATTAATAAAATATTCTTGGGTTTCAAGCTGCGACGAGTGGTTAACTGCCCATGAGCTTTTGGCAGAGATCTCCTGTGCCATTGTCAAGTGATTGACCTTTATGTGGATGCTGCTACCGTGCTTATATATCCACGCTGTTGCCAGTGATGTCACTTGTGCTCAGTCCCACACCATCTATGGTGATGTTTTGGTGGTGCAACCATTGTGCCCACTTCAACTCCTAAATCACAGGATGCCAGGCTGTACTCAGTTACAGTCCACCATCTCTACTGTTTGTGCTGTCTCCATTGCTTCGTTTATTACACTATCCCAGAAACTGTTGGTCCGTTTAATAATAGAAGTCCAGTTGAATTTAATTCAGTGTGTTTTCAAGTGCATGTTCCACTACAGCTGATTTCTTGGGATAGCATAGGCAGAAACACCTTTAATGTTCTATGCACCAGTGTTCAACAGTGTGGACAGTCTGGCTGACATAAAGCCACCCACATCCATACAGTATATTCCAAGTTTTCTGAGGCCCACATCATCTTTCACCAGATTCTTTATTTGCAAGATCTTTGCTGGGGACCTAAAGACAGTGTTGGTTTTATGTCTCTTCAGGAGCTAGCTAATATTTCCTGTTATTGAGCCATGAAACGATAAAAATGCAATCTGAGATGTGAGATGTGGGCTGGGTGCACACAGTGCAAATTGTAACTCGTATTGGCAAGAATGATGCCTGCTGCCTGAGTTCAGAGGCCATGTTTGGTTCCTACAGGCAGTTGGCTGATGGGGTGAAGAGGTCTAACCTTGCTATCATCCCCAGAATGGACTGCAGTTCACTGGCTTGGAGCCGAGTGGAAGACTTAAATGCTCAGACAATTTTGTGATAATATTGTATGTGGATTTCTTGACCTCAGCTATCAGGTGTAGAAACGTAGACCCCCCTTAATGGGTCAGCCATGCCTGACATGCAGGACGCAGCTACCAAAGAGATGGAGTAAGTGCTGCGTGCATATGTAAAGTTTTTACGATAGAGAAATCCCTCCACAGGCCCAATAAGATGAGTTCTGAGTCCAGAAATGGTAGCACTCATCATTGCAGATCAGAGAACGTTAATAAAGTATTAGTTAACTGCAAAAGCATCCATGGGAAGGTTCCCAAACTAGTCTCACTCATAAATGGTAACCCTGCCCACACAATACTCAGGACAGAATGTTGGCTGAAACCAGACATCAACAACAATGAAATTCTAAATTAGGACTGAAATGTGTATTGCAAAGACAGGCTGAACACTGGTAGTGGATACACATTTATAGCAATAAAAAAATATGATAGTAACTAGTGGGTTTAGTTCAGATATGGGTAAAGACAAATGTTTAAGGTGGATCAGTCACAGGGGGAAACTAGGAAAATATTTAGTGTATTTCCTGTCGTGTTATAGTTTGATGTGGAGATTTCAACTTACCAACTATAGACTAGGAGACTCAAGTGATCAGGACAGGTACTAGGGACAGAGAATCGTGTGAATTTGTTCTAAATGCCATATCTGAAAATTACCTCAAGCAGTTAATCAGAGAACTGAATCATGAAGGTAACATCTTGGACATGCTGCTGATAAACAGACCTGAACTTTTCAACTCATTCAGCATAGAACAGAGAATCAGTGATCATAAGACTGCTATAGCTGACAATGCTGAGCATTAATGGATAAAGTTCAAAAGCGTTGTACAATACACTTTAGACAGGCATGTGATGAGCAAAATTGTGAGGAATGGAGGAGACCCACCATGTTAGAAAGCTGCTATAAAAGCAGAGAGAGTTTCATTGTGAATTTAAACATAGCCAAAGCCTCACTGACAAACAAAACTTAATAAAGCCAAAATTAGTATAAGGAGGGCCATGTGCGAAGAGTTCAATTTATTTGAAAGTAAAATTCAATCTACAAACTTGACAGAAAATCCTTTTGTTTTGGCCTTGTGTTAAATCGGTAAATGGATAGCAGCCACATGTCCTGATACTCTGTGACCATAATGGCACTGAATCAGAGGATACACAGAAAATGCCAAAATACTAATCATCCTTTTCCAACACTGTTTCACAGAGAAAGGTTGCACTGTAGTTTCTCCTTTAAATTGTTGCAAAAATGACAGGTACTGAAGTAAGTGACCAAGGAATAGAAAAGCAACTGAAATCACTCAACAGAGGGAAGGCCTTTGGACCTGATGGGATACTATTTTGGTTCTACATAGAGTATGTGAAAGAACTTGCTCCTATTCTAACAGCAGTGTACCGTAAGTCTCTTGAGGAGCAAAGCATTCCTAATGTTGTAAAAAAGCACAAGTCATCCCCATTTTCAAGAGGGGACACCAAACACACACTAAACTTATAGGCTTATACTCCTGACACTGATCTGTTGTAGATTAGTAAAACATGTTTTATGTTCATGCATTATGACATTTCAGGAGACAAAAAATCTCTGTAGGAATGAAAATGGGTTCTGAAAACAACAATCATGTAAAACGCAGCTTTCTCTGTTTGTCCACGACATCCTGAAAGCAACAGATAAAAGCATCCAGGTAGATTCAGTGTTCCTTCACGTCTGGAAGGTGTTCAATACAGTGCTGCACTGCCATCTAATGAACAAAATTTGAGTGTATGGAATATCAAGCCAGCTGTGCAATCTGATTCAAGAGTTTCTAGCAAACAAAACACAGCATGTCATTCTGAATGGAGAGAAGTCTTCAGATATAAATGTAACTTCACAAGTTCTCCAAGGGAATGTTATAGGACCACTACTTTTCACAATGCATACACTGAAGAGCCAAAACATTATGACCACCTGCTTAAAAGCTTGTTTGTCCGTCTTTGGAATGAAACACATCACTGATTCTGTGTATCAGGTATCCAACAGTTCGTCAGTAGTTTTGTGGAAGTACGTGGCATTAGATGTCTACACACTGCTCGTGTAATTCGCGTGAATAATGGGCTGCTGATTTGCGTATGTGGTGATGGCGCCCGATAGCGCCCCAGATAAGTTCAATATGATTTACATCAGGTGAATTTGGTTGCCAAGATTTTAATATGGGTTCATCACAATGCTCCTCAAACCACCGTAGCACAGTTCTGGCTACAGGGCATGGATAATTGTAATGCTGAAAGACGACATCACCATCGGGGAAGACAACAAACATAAAGGGATGCAGGTAGTTCACAACTGCCAACATGTCTTCGAATACTACCACAGGTCTCATACAAATGCAGGAGAATGTCTCCCATAGCATAATACTTCTCCTACCAGACTGTGTCCGTGGTGCGCTGCATGCTTCGAGCTGCGATTCTGTTTTTGTGGAGATGACCATCGACCTAGTGTATCAAAAATTTGATTCACCTGAAGAGCCGAACATTTCCATCAATCAACGGTTGAATCTCAATGGTCCCATGCCCACTGTTGTAATTAATGACGATGCTGGGTCAACATGTGAAAACAGAGGGGTGGTCTGCTGCGAAGCTCCATGTTCAACAATGAACAATGAACGGTGTGCTCTGAAACACTTGTGTGTGCACCAGCATTGTGCTCTTTCAGCAGAGATGACACAGATCACCATCTACCCCACTTTACAGGGCCAACAAGGCTCCAAACCCCACGTTCTGTGAAGAGTCATGAGGGTCCCCACCATTTAGCACCTACTGGTCATTTCACTGTTCTCCTACCTCTTTCCATAGGTGTTCACGACAGTAACACGCGAGAATTCAACCAGCTTCGCCGTTTATGAAATATTCGATCACAGGCTCTGCACATTAATAATCTGCCCTTTGTCAAAGTTGCTTATCTCAATGGATTTCCCTGTTTGCAGCTCATATCACTGCTAGGGTGATTCCCTGTCCATGTCTGCTCTGCTTACTTTTGTTACCGCCTCACGTGCCTGCAACCACACCAGGCAGCATCCAATGTTGCGATGGGCAGTGGTTATAATTTTTTGTCTTATCAGTGTATAAATAACCTAAAAGATAATGTCGGAAGTTTTCCATGAGGCTTTTTGCAGATGATGCTACTGTATACAGGGAAGTCACAATGTCAGAAAATTGTAGCAAAATGCAGGAAGACCTGCAGAGGATCAATGCTTGATGCAGGGAGTGGCAATTGATCCTCGACATAAACAAACGTAACGTACTGCGAATAGACAGACAGAAAGGTCCTTTATTGTATGAATACACAATTGCAGAACAGTCAATGGAAGCAGTTCTTTCAAAAAATATCTAGTAGTATGCATAAGGAGCGATTTGTAGTGCAATGACTACATAAAATTAATTGCATGTATGGCATTCATCAGACTAAGATTCAGTGGAAGAATCCTCAGGAAATGTAGTCCATCAGCAAAGGAATTAGCTAACAAAACACTCGTTCCACCAATACCTGAATGTTCCTCAGCAATCTGGGATCCATACCAGATAAGATTGATAGACGAAACAGAGAAGATCCGATCCAAACAAAAAACAGCACATTTTGATACAGGTTCATTTAGTAAGCCGATAGTGTCGTGGAGATGCTCAGCCTACTCTGATGGCAGACGCTGCAAGAGAGGTGTATGTTAAAGTTTTGAGAGAGTAAATTCCTAGAAGAGTCAACCAATATATTGCATCCTCCTACACATATCTCACACAAAGACAGAGAAGATAAAATCAGAGACATTAGAGCCCACACGGAGGCTTACCAGCAATTGTTCTTCCCACGAACCATCCGCAACTGGAAAAGGAAAAGTGGGAAGTGGCACTGGTACACAAAGTACCCTCTGCTACACACTGTAAGGTGGCTTGTGGAGTAAATATGTACATGTAGAATGTACATATTGGTGAGATATCACATTTCTCTCACAACCAAGCGAAGTCTTTTGCCCTGTTCTTCTAGAAAAGGATACAAGAAGCAGCAGACTGTCAACTATGAGAACAACAGGCTGGCTTTCAAAGTTGGAGATCCTGCTCTGAACATACATTTGTTCTGCAAAATATAACTGAACAGTGCACAAAATTCAACTGTGCACTGCACACAAATTTCATCAGTTTTTGAAAAGCATTTGACAGAATCCTTGCAGAATATTGTAGGCCTAAAAGGAATTCCTTACCATCTCATTGAGGTTTTCAGAACCCTGTATCTATAGATTCGAGTTCCTGTATGAGAACAAAAGATGAGAACACCCTTTTCTTTACTATTCTGACAGGCATCACTCAAGTATGCATTTCGTCACCATTCCTTCTCATATTAGTTATAGATTTCATAATGAGAAGAACTATGGACAACTCTAACATGAGCATATGTCTGAATGAGCAATCTACACTAAAAGGTAAGTGTACAAAAATTTTGTGGACAAAGTTCCGGAATTGTTTGTGTACAACACCTAGTTGTCTCCTCTCGTTCCACTCACAAATACGAGTACAAAACAACTGTCTACATACCTCTGTATGGGCCCTAATTTCTCTAATGGTTGTGGTCCTTGAGGCAAAATGTACGTTGAAGACAGCACAATCGTTCTGCAGTCAGCTTCAAATGCTGGTTCTCTAAATTTTTTCAATAGTGTGCCACAAAATGTACGTCTCCCCTCCAGAAACTCCCATTTGAATTCACGAAGAATCTTCGTAATACTCATATGTTGATCAAGCCTACCATAACAAATCTAGGGGAATGCCTCTGAATTGCTTTGATGTCTTATTATAAACCCAACTGGTGGGGATCTCAAACACTCGAGCAGTATTCAACAATGGGTTGCACTACTGTTCTATATGTGGTCTCTTTTACAGATGAGCTACACTTTCCTAAAATACTCCCAATAGATCAAAGTCTACCGTTTGCCTTAGTGATACACCACTGATACTGCATTTAAATATTACAGGATTGTTTTTCCAGCTCATCTGAATTAACTTAAGTTTTTCTACATTTACAGCAAGCTGCCATTCATCACACTAACTGGGTATTTTCTCCAAGAAGCCCACACAGCAATCAGATTTTTGAATTTTTTTTATGTTTATGGTATGTGAAGTCCAGAACTCATATGTTGATCGTCCACAGCAAACCGATGCAACTCTCAAAAATTTTCGAGAAAATCCATTTTTAATTTTCCAAGTACCTTTAATATCCTAAACTAAGGTCGAATTTTGTACAGGTAGTGTAGCTCTGTTGTAGAGAGCTCATCTTAAATGAGAGCAGCCTGGGTTCGACTGTCACACGAACCAAATTTTTAAACAAAGGTGCAGGTCCTACTACGAGCATCTCCCTGAAGCATAAAATACATTAAGATGAAAAAAAGAAAATGGTAATGCTAGAGATTGGTAAGCTGCTTAGAGTCACATTTTGGTTTTTTTCCCAGTTTGAATACCTACAGCATTTAAATATAAAAGTCGTTAATATTATGCTAGTTAACACACACACAACTGTCATTTTTTATGAAAAATGAACATCATCTTTTTCTTAATTATATATCACACACAAAAAGCCAATTTTCATTCCAAATATAATTTTTTTTTTATAAAATTTGCATTGGTCATGTATCGAACCCAGGCCAACAACTCACCAAGCGAGCATCCTACCACAAAGCCACACTGCCTGTCAAAATATCGAGATTAATTTAGTGTACTAAAGGTGCTCAGAAAACTTCAAAGTCAATCTTTTTGAGAGTGGCATCAAACAACTTTGGGATATCAACATTCGAGTCTTGAACTTCACATACCATAAACATAAAATAAAATACAACTGCCGTTTCATCACCTTGAAGTCATTTTTGTATCCTTCAGCAGTCGGTCAACCTTTCCATACAAAACACTATCATCAGCAAACAGCCACAGATTGCTGCTAATCCTGTCCATCAGATCATTTATGTATATAGTGAATAAGAGCTGTCCTATCACACTTCCCTGGGGCACTTCTGCGGACCTTCATTAACAATCTGCACTGAGGCACCATGTCAAATATTTTCCGGATGTCTGGGAATATGGAATCTGCCTGTTGCTGCCTTTGCACTGGGGGATGACATGCATGAAGGCATTGGCCTGGCAGCACGTCAACTGGCCTACCATTAATGCCAAAATTGAATGTGTGTGCCACTCCTGTAATGCCTGCTCCCTCAATCAGGCGACTCCTGCTCACGTTTCCCACCATGTCCCCAGCCCCACCACCCATGGCAGAGGGTCTACATTGATTTTGCTGGGCCATTTAAGGGAACTATGTGGCAGCTTGGGGACATGCTCTCTAACTTCTCATATGTGAAACGAATGTCACCATCCATGCCCTCGAGAGGATTTTCGCCAGGTGACTTGCCACCTGGTGTCGACTAGAGCTCCCAACTGACAACTGCACAGCTTCTTCCACACATTCAAAACTCAGATGCTGATCACTTTACAAATGTCATGTGCCAAGGATGCCCTGCACAGATCCCTCAAAATGTACAAAGTGCACCACAGTCAACAGGTTCAAGGCCAGATGAATATTGCATCAACTTTGCACCCTTTTAGAATTCCAGCATCCCAAGCACTGTGCCCAGCCTGCATACAGGCTTGCCTGTGCATGGGGCACTTGTAACTGGGCACGCACACTCAGCTGGTATCCAGGGTGCATCTATGGGGTTTTCGCAGGCTACAGGGACACTCAGTTGTTTGATGTTGCATACAGGCACATCCAATGACCCACCTCTGCAACAAGTTCCTGCTTAGACTAGTTGCAACTGGCATTCCCAAACTCTGCCTCTGCTCCCCAGATAGGACACTACAGCTGTCACCAGCGAAGCCTCTTGGTCTTGCCTCATGAGCCAGTACAACCTCTACCCTGCAACTCCGCTTGTCAGCAGGACAGCGAGGGGATCACAGTTTCAGAGTCTGTGGAGACAAACCCATTTTCTCTGACCCTACCTTCCCTCACTCAGGTTGTACCAGTGCAGCTTGCTGCCTCTGATGCATTGCCATCTTCACTGTCTCCAGGTTGTACTGGTGCAGCTTGTTACCTCCGGTGCACTGCCCCCGCAGTTCGCGGCTAGGTCGCTTGAGAAGGCCAACCCTAAGCCCATGGTTCTGTTGGTGTAGAGTGCTGTTACTCCGCCCAACTTCCCCCCCCCCCCCTCCCCCCAATCCCTTCCCCACCCCAACAACACTGAAAGGAGCTGGAACATTTTCAGACCTAAGTGCCAATTTCAGGGGGAAGGGACCTAATATCCTCGCTGCTGTCCAATATCGATAGTGACTCAGAGGCATTACTGCTTGTGATTGACAGGTGTCCCCACCAAAGGCATGTGCAGCATTTCATATGGGCCCCATCACTCACAGCAAAAGGGCTATGCAAGGAGCTGCAATTCAGTCTCGTAAAGTAGTCGAATACCAACCCTGCTCTCAACATTAATTTTCTGGCTATTTTTACTGGTATTTATTGAGTTCTCAGCTCACAATGAACTTGGCTGTGTTTAGCGATTACTCATTTGCATTGGGAACTGATGCAAAACTGATCTTGGCATTTACTGAAATATCCTTTTTATTGTAGATATCTTTAGTCAAATGACACACCACTTCCAGTACTCCACTCCTGAATTATAAGCATTTTTTATCTATTTCAAAGTGGTTCTCAAACCTCTCCATTCAACTTTCTAGTAACCTATATCAACACTGAAAATGTATGAAAAGATTCCATAAAATAATCAGAAATAAAAATGACAAGAAGTCAAAGAACAGAATCTGAGGGTTTTTGAGAGTCAGGATAGCATGCAAGGAGGTATCAGAGTGGCTATGAAGTTGAATGAGGTTTTTACTTTTTACTAGATTTATAATGCAGCCTCATTTGCAGATTTTTTGAAGATAGGGAAGGTGTCATTGTTAATAATTGACATTTGTAGTAGAGTCATTACACTGTATTTGTCACACACTTATGTCAAATGGAAACAGTGAACTATGCACACAAACCCTAAAACATAAACGTAACACAATTCAGAAGGCAAACTTCCATGGCCGGTATCTGCAATATTGCTGATATTTGTATTATGGGCATTAGGCCATTGTTCAAGGCATAATTCTCTGCGTAATGTGCTGTCTTCCAACGCTGGACACATCATCGGAGGCTTTAACAACTCAGAAAGCCAAACTGTTTACATGCATCCACACAAGAGTTTTTTTGTGATGTCATCAGACTCCTGCCTAAGATCACAGAGTCATGCCAATGTATGCAATGGATTTGTGGGGAAGAGCTGGCACAGTTTGTTTTATTAAACGCTAATTCCCACACCATGTCTAATTTCAATCCTCCTCCTCCTCTTCTGTTGAAATTGTTTTTGTGATTTGATATTTCTATGGCCTCTGCACATCCTAGGAGAGTAATTATTATATCTTGTAAAACAACAGTGTCTGAGAAATCAATTTCATGGCTTCCCTGCCCTAGTGCACGATCTATTACTGCTGATTTATCTGCCTTGCCTTGGACCACATTTTAATGCTCATGAAACAAATATCAACAGTTTTTAGGCAGAATCTCAAACCACATGCACGTTTCTCAACCACTCCTGAAGTATTTCTAAATGATGAGTACATCAGGAAACTTAGTTCTGTCTGGGTATAAGTGTGATGAACATGCCATTTGTAAGTGAGAGCGGGTCTGATCAGTGCCAGATGTCCTCTGCGAATGCTTCAGCACCCACCACTAGGCACGATATTAAAACACTGGTGAGTAGAGACCTTGGTTTTACCACATAGATCATGAAGTTGTTATAAGCATCTATACCACATAGATGCAACCTCCATGTTAGCTACATGCTATTACGGTATATGGATGTTGAGGTGAAACACATCTTAACTGGCAAACTCAGTGCACTTATCTTCCCTGAGTCACATTAGGCTTCCTCAGACACACACAGGACTACCTACCTGAGCTGATATACATTTCCACAGTTATCTGGGGGATCAAGATGGTTCTTACACAGCTTTTTTCTTCTACTCCCAACAGGATGAGTTGATTCTTGGTAAATACAAACACCCAACTCAACAAGGTAATTTCCTAAGCATATATTGGATAAAACAAGGATCCGTTATAAGTACCAAGACAAATGGATTCAAATTGTGAGTTCTTTTTTTTTCTTTTCTTTTTCTCATCAGAAAAACACAGGTGGGACCATTAATGAGTTGTCAGTATCCTATTCACACTGGTTTTTGTGAGAATTACAACCACTCTGAAGGATCTATATGAATGAAATAAAGTGCATACCACAGATTAGGTAACAGAGTCTTTAAAATTTGCAGCGAGGAATCAAACAAAGGCTAGATATGTTCCTGAGAAATCAGCCTTCACACTGTTTTATATGAGTTTACACAGCATCACCACTGGTTGCTGGAGGACTATGCTGAAAGTACCGGGTGATCAAAAAGTCGGTATAAATTTGAAAACTTAATAAACCATGGAATAATGTAGATAGACAGGTAAAAATTGACACACATGCTTGGAATGACATGGGGTTTTATTAGGAAAAAAAAAGAAAAAATCATCTACTGTTATCGGGCCTTTTTTCTTCGAGGAAATGCGTGATTCTGGTTTTGTAACTGCTACCATGACGGGTGAGAGGTACGCCGATATGTTACAGAATCGCATCATCCCCAGCCTGGCTGATAAACACCTGTTGGAACGTACGATGTTTATGCAGGATGGCGCTCCACCCCATATTGCTAGAAGCGTGAAAGATCTCTTGCGCGCGTCGTTTGGTGATGATCATGTGCTCAGCCGCCACTTTCGTCATGCTTGGCCTCCCAGGTCCCCAGACCTCAGTCCGGGCAATTATTGGCTTTGGGGTTACCTGAAGTCGCAAGTGTATTGTGATCAACCGACATCTCTAAGGATGCTGAAAGACAACATCCAACATCAAAGCCTCACCATAACTCCGGACATGCTTTACAGTACTGTTCACAACATTATTCCTCGACTACAGCTATTGTTGAGGAATGATGGTGGACATATTGAGCATTTCCTGTAAAGAACACCATCTTTGCTTTGTCTTACTTTGTTATGCTAATTATTGCTACTCTGATCAGATGAAGCGCCATCTGTAGGACATTTTTTTAACTTTTGTATTTTTTTTTTTTTTTTTTTTTTTTTTTTTTTTTTTTTTTTTTTTTGTTCTAGTAAAACCCCATGTCATTCCAAGCATGTGTGTCAATTTGTACCTCTCTATCTACATTATTCCGTCATTTATTCAGTTTTCAAATTTATACTGACTTTTTGATCACCCGGTATTATTGACCAACCACATCCCCAACATTTTCGATGCCTGCATCTGAAGAAAATATGTAGGCACAGAAAACAGTGGTACCAGTATTACTTAGAATATTTCAACGAAAGTTTGAACATTTTATGCCTCCATCTGGAACAGAGCTGTCCAAAAGAGAGGCTGTACCTAAGAGTTACAAAGCCTCCATGATGCAGCATTCTGTGATAGGAGTCAAGATCACTGATTGTATCCCATAGAGCTCCATGACATCACACATACTGTTTGCCTATTATGGCACAAACTGGCACATAACTTTGATTCCTGTAATGTCTAAATACATACAGGAGTGTCGAAGTAGGGTAGGACAAAGTGGCACCCCTTCAAAGTACTACATTTTGCAATGGCGAATGTTAGCAATGACATTCATTTGTCCATTACAGTTTGAAGTATTTTTGATTTCTAGACAATGAAATCTAACACAATGGTATGCATGTCCACAACAGACAGTGCTGAACCATCAACAAAGACAGATTCACATTTGTTGCTGTGCTCTAGTATCAACCCAAAGTAACTGGACAAAGTTGTAATGTGCATTACTGACATGTGGACAAGACAGGAATCATTGCATGTTGTAGCCACACGGCGTTGTCCATTACTCACTTATCACAGTCTGTTGCTTCCACACAGATTACTGTTGTAGCAGCATGCCATATGAGCCAAAATGTAACAATGTGACATATGCACAAGATGTGGACAGACGATTCTGCCCCAATCAAACTCACTCACACATTAATATTGTGCCATCTCATGTCAATGAGTCACATTGGCACACTGTTCTACACATAATCTAAGTTTATATTCATCTGGGCCACTCTTTTTGGGCGTGGTAATTTGCATGAAAGGGTAAAGCACAAAAGTGAATACAGAAAACAATAAGTTGTCTAAAACGAGTTAAGATGCGACTGAATGTAATACTGTCTGTGAACAATGTGATATCTAGAGTAGTGACGGCAAATTCTGAATGGGGAGATGAGTAGCACATATCCCTTTGTAGCAAAATTGCACAAAATTCTTAATTCAAGATATCGGGTCATATCATTCAAGGGCGTAACAATGTAGGCTCCTGTCAAACTACATATAGTATGGGAGCAAGGTGCCGTTTCTCAAGTGCTAAATATAACAAATTGATGACCATTAACCCCGAAAATACCCCACATTCATTCTGACATTCAATTCAGCAGTTTTGGCTGAACATATTAAGCCTTGATTTATCTGCTTACGGGTTGGTTCACACATCCCAAATCATCTCCAGAGCTTCAAATGCCAAAAGAATTAGCGATACCACACTTGTTTGCGAGGGTCTTGCTACTTGATTTATCGAAGTAGCACAGGTCGGGCAAAGGATAACTGTCACCAGAAGTATATTATCTTTTCAAGCTAACATTCAGCTACTAGCAAGGATTCTGGTTTATAATAAAGACAAAAAGATCCAAGAAATAGAGAAGAGTAAATGTGTACACCAGCCCGAGGCTAGAAAAATGTGCCAATTCATGTAGCTATTAATTTTTGTTATATCTGTTGTCTTTGCAGTGAGAAATATCATAGCAAAAATTGTGTATTCGGAGACATAGATGGTGCATTTATGGACTCAACATGCTCTTGTATGCGTGTGTGTCATGCAGTTCTTTCAAGCGAGAGAACATCTACCACTAAACCTGCCATCTTTCCGTGTCAAAAATTGAGAGAGAACAATTATGACCAAAGTAATAATCATACCTGAAACATACTCACTACAGTTAGTGATACCTTAGAAACACAACCAAGACACTCCCCATAGAGCAAATAAGGAACCAAGAAGCACATACCAAGTAATATGGCAAACAAGTCACCAGATAAAA
The DNA here is from genome assembly GCF_023864345.2 of Schistocerca serialis cubense. Lineage (NCBI taxonomy): Eukaryota > Metazoa > Arthropoda > Insecta > Orthoptera > Acrididae > Schistocerca > Schistocerca serialis. The sequence goes on along the minus strand of NC_064640.1, from coordinate 111,574,917 downwards.
TGGTGTACATTTCATCTGAAGGGTCTGATGAAGGCCCAATCTTAGAAGACATGGAATATAAAGTATATTACAAGGAACCTCTAGCCCCACAATCAGGCCACTGTTGGTTGTGAGTTTTTAATGTTGGCTGAAAGGCAAATGAAAAGAAAAACCGATACAGTAACCTGGCTCCAATACTACAGTGTTTAACATATATGCCCCATGGTGCTTGTAGAACAAAGAAAGATTATTAGGAAAGGAGTCTGCACAAGACCAGTTTTTAAGAGTTCTTGTGCTAATGATACATACATTCCATAGAAAGGACATCATCAGACAAGAGAGAGCTTATCGTGAAGTGGGAATCCTTGTGAAAAATAAATACCACTCAAGCCAGTAATGGATGAATGTCAAAAGAAATTTTGACCGAATCACAAACGGTTGAAAAAAAAAAAAAAAAAAAGAGAGAGAGAGAGACAAATCGTCTAAATATGAATATTAGCAATAAATAATCATCTTGTGCTGATGCAGTACTTCTTATGTCCACGATTGCTATGAAAATAGAACGAGGAATTCTGCCTTATGCAAGACACCTTTTCAGTTTTGTTGTACCCAGACACATTTCAGCACTTTTTGTGCTAAATAAAATAACCCACTGAAGATAGTGCAAAAAGTGCTGAACCATGTCTGTGTAAAACGAAACTGAAAAAGTGTCTTGCATAAGGCAGAATTCCTTGTCCTATTAGCAGTAAGCATTTTAACTTAGAGAGGTACAGTGCAAACCGCTTTTGTGACTCCACAAAGAAGTCATACACATTGAGAAACTGATTTCATGCTAAATGGCTGCAAATTGTGGCTATAAAACGATGCTGTCATATACATCAGTAAGCAAACAGCACCAAAAAAAAGGGCCCTCTCATATCAAACAAAGTAGAGTTCCAGTCCGGGGAGACTTCCAGCCAGAAGCCTTGGATGACAAACAGTCCACAGCAGATAGTAAGGGAGTGAAAATTATACTGAATTAACTTTGCAAACTAAGGACTTGCAAAGTATGCCTGTATGTACCTCTGGACTAGGGTTATTGGTTTCCACCATACATTTATCTGCATGTATCTATGTCTGCACATCACTTTCAATGTGACGAGGACTTCAAACTAAAGGTTCTATTAGAGCGATGATCAGGCACTTCCATGGTTTGTGGTCTGCAGTACCATACGTTATTGTGTATACCCAAATCTTAATGAAGTTATAAGCCGAAGTGGCCATTTGTTCTGGTTACTGACTGGAGAATCTAGTAAGCTTCATTTATGCCTTACACATACAATATTGTAACCTAGTGTCTGTCCTCTTCTGCATTTTCATTTCAAAGATGAAGAAGCAATAAAAAGCAGGCCAGTGAACCAACTCAGAGTCTCATTTCCTTGTCATCACTGCATCTATCTCCTTAGCCTAACATCCAAGTCATACCATGCTGTCTCTAACCACAGAAACCAGAAAAACCTCAGGTTGAACCCATCATCATCTCAGTCCTAGACACAGCCACTCACGTACCATGACGCCTATCACCTCAAATCCCGCATCAACTAAGTAAGTACGTTATGGTCCATGTCAGGTTACCACACACAAACTGGTGCCAGGTGTTGGGTCCAGCCTTTGATACCTGGCTTACTACCTTTACTAAGAAGTAAGGTGCCTTAGAGCATGAAAGATAGAATTTTTTCTAAGGAGAACTAGCAAACCCCGTCTTAGAATGAATCGGCTTGAGCTTTCGAGGTACATCAGGTACAATGAACAGGTAGATCAGTCCTTTCCAGCACACAGCAGGAGCAAAACAAGAAGAAGTCAGGAGGTTGTCCACCGTCCTGTGTTGGAAAATTACAATAAAGCAGCGAGCACACCACTGGAGTAAACAACAGAGAATGGCTTTGCAGCTGTTATGAAAACTAAGGTTGGGACTGCCATCATCTGCATCAGCAGCGTGTGCGTATTGACCACACCAAATTCCAGCATTATGCCAATGCAGCACTGTTGAATTGACTGACGGTGAGTGAATCACAACATAGTCTACAGCTCTCACAGCCATAGACTATCCTTTCTCAGAAAGGATAAAAAACCACCTAATATGGATGTGGAAGTTAGTGAGGGCCCTGTTCACTATATAGTCTTGTATGATGAAATTAGAGAATTCATAGGCAATTGTGACCAAGTCACAGTGTGCTATTGAAATTAGGATTGCGGGTGCAGTTCAAAGAAAACCACTTGTATGCAATTTGACAACAAGTTGGGTAAATGTGAAGGGTATTTTGTTGGAGAACTATGAGTCAAAATGGACTTTGGATTACCCTGCACGTCTATCATTCTCTGGTACGCAGACCAGGGCCGAAAATACGACCAAATGGGCATGTTGTGTTGACACATTGCAGGACCAATTTTGAGAAGCCATCCTGGAAATAATGGGAAATCTGACATTCTGGGCAGCCCAGTGCTAATTGGGAAAGTGGCACGAGCAGTATTTATATGGTGAATTGAAGATGAGAGGACTGAAACAGTCATGAGAGCAAGCACAGAAGATTTAATGTTAGCCCAAGCAGTGGATCTAGCATTAACGAAAAAAGCATCCATCGCCTCTTGTAAAGAAAAGTTTGGTGAATCCAGTCTATGAGAGATTACTGTTTTAGATGTATGAGAGGAAGTCATTGTGCAAGGAACTGCACTATAGACAGATGCATCAGGATAAGAGACGCCATGTGGCCGAGTTGCACTGGAGTAGGGAAATGGACACCCCATCCACCATCACCCTTGATAAAGATAGAGGAAACACATACAGAGGTCATAAGGAATATAAGGAGAAGAATAAGGAGTATTATCAATGTGCTCAAAACCCCAAGTAATTCAGGGCAGGAGACAAGATGTTTTTCATGTTTTAAGGATGCTTGGACCAAATGTAGTCATTCAATTAACAAATAAAAAGTTCATAACAGTATAGGTGTACAGATTAAAGGAGCTCATTTAACTTTAGACATGTGAGGTTGTGATAAAAGTTGAGTTGATGTATTCTGAAATATAAAGCAGCAAGAAAAGGCTAAATTCTATGTCAAAACTGATTAATGACTTGTGTATAGGAATTCTTAAAGTACAGGGGAGGGAGACGAAGTGATCATCATCAGAGACATGAAGAGCCCCAGTCACTTTGCCACTATTAGTCTAACCCTGGCAGCAGTAGCACACAGGAGGGATAGGATAGCATATGAATGAATTAGAAAATAAGTTTGGATTATACAAAATGGTAGCAGAGACTGAGAGACTCAACTGGAAAACACGCATTTCCATCTATACGTTGGTAACCACCACCACATTCGTAACCAAAGGAGTGATGCTTAGATATCTCACGTGCAGCATCCAATGCACGAAGTGAAAAGAAGAGAAGTGTTATGACCATGTGCACGGAATTGCAATCCGGCTCACAGGAAATTCTGGGAGTGCAGATGAAGGATGGAGAAGATGTGATTGCTTATAGTATGCACTTGTGTCACAGGGATGTATTAATTGTATTAATGGAAAATCTGCTATGCCTTGTCTGTGTTTTACACTTACTAATGTTACAAACTGGTGTCTCTGGTCTTCTGCATGTTCAATGCAAACACGCGAAGAAACGGTAAAAAGCATACCAGAAAACCAACCCAGAGTCTCATTTCCTTGTCATCACCATGTCTACCTCCTTAGCCTTACATCCCAGTCATTCTATACAGTCTCCAGCCACAGAGACCTGAAAAATCTCAGCTTGACCCCATCGCTACATAAGTTCTGTATGCAGCAGCTTGTGTACCAAGAGGCAGAGGACATCAAATTCAACATCACCTCCGATCTGAGTGTGAGCTTCTAAGTATGTTATGACCCACATCTGTTTATGACTCTAGTTCCTCAATCCACTCCTACTCCTTAACTGTGTTTCAGGCCATCCATTGCATGTATTTATCAGAGAAACTAGGCCAGAACATCCAAAATTCATTTCTTTGCTTACAAGAACTATGTAAGGAGGTCATATTCTACAGTGTACCAAATAACATAGGAATCTGGAGCAAAGAAATGCTAGAAATAACAATCATGTCTGCAATGTAAATACTGTGGTACTTAGAGTTTTCTTCCTACATGCAGTCATCCCAGTTGAAGCACAGGGCCGAGTATGATTGAAAGGATAATTGATTAGAAGAGACAGAAAACTGCTCTCAGCATGGAAGGTGAAGATGCAGGTACCTAGGCCATTATAAGCTTCTCATTCAAGTTGCTGAGTGGTGTGGGCTGGGCTGGCTCACAGCCTATAAATATGTTCAACAACCTACCCAAAAGATGGTGGTGATGGTGGTGGTGGCTACTATCCAACAGGTTATGCCAGTTCATAGTACTGAAGCCTATAGATGTCTCGGTGTGTGGAGTTTGACCACCATTAGACTTACCAAAGATGTGAACTGTACTGGATGGACAGTCATAATAAATCCATTAAAGTTGTCCAGGTCTTCGATTATTTACTGGAGCCAGTTCTCAAACCTGAGAATGGATCACCGAGCCACAGCTGCAGATAACAAACACAGATACTGCTGCCACTCATAGCCTTGCTGTGTCAGCCTACGACCAGAAACCGATAATGTACAGACCCAGTACAACCATCTGATATGTTGTCAGGCACGCCATCCTGACAACCCTCTGCTGTTCTACTCCACCCTCATTACAACTGGTGACAGAAGTGGCATTGGGTAAACTAGTGTGGTCGGTTTTCAGCACATCACTGCACTAATTCAACTGGTGTGCTCAAACATGACTCCACTGCATGCTTTGTTTCTGCCAGATCGTAGCCAACAGTGTGAGTAAGCGTGGATTTATGGGGTGGGTGCTTTTGCCATGTGCGACCTATCTATTTTTGTATTTTCCCTCTCTATCCTTAATAATTAATAGTTACAAGAAGGGGGCGGGGGCAAAAAAGTTACTGCTCAAGATTGATTGCACCATTTTTGTGCTAGATTGCACAGTTACATGCGGATAATTGTAGTCTGGCTGACAACTAAAGAAGTTGAGCATAGCCAGAGGGGAAGAAACCCTAGTGTCTCCCAGTTCACCTACCCCAGTATTGGACTACACTACATCTGCTTTGATCGCACTGTTCGACAGGAAATCTGGGAAAGAAATTGAAGTCTTTCTTGAGAATATGAAGGCTGTAGTGACTTTCGCAACTTGTCAAATGACTGATAACTGAATATAACATGGTTAAAATTGACAGGCGATGCATGTGTCTTTATAGCACGACAATGGAAATTAGGTTGTGTGGAAAGCTTTGTGCATTTAGAAGTTGGACTGAACAAGTGCTGTAAGTAAGTGATACGCTGCACGCTTCCAACTGCCTGAAATTGAGTAATCCTTGAAACTGAAATCACTAAAAACAAAATGATTAAATTTTTGCCAATCATGAAGTGGAAACAACTATGTTTAATAATGGAAATGGTGTCTCAGTGACATATCAGGTAACACACAAAATAGTGTTTGATTCATATTTCTTGCTGTTGCTTTTTAAATGGTGGTTGGTTGGTTCGTTGGATGGCTGATTTGGGGGAGGGCACCAAACCTGACGTCATCAGTCCTGCTGGATTAGGAAAAGATGGGAAAGGAAGTCAGCTGTGCCCTTTCAAAGGAACCATTGTGGCATTTTCCTGAAGCGATTTAGGGAAATAACAGAAAACCTAAATCAGGATGGCCAGACGCGAGTTTGAACCGTCATCATCCTGAATGCGAGTCCAGTGTGCTACCCACTGCGCCACCTCACTCAGTTTGAAATAATGGTGGTAATACTCATCTTCCACCAGAGAATTCCTTTATTACTTCAAGCTGTATACTTAGTAGAATTCAGTTGGAATTTATTTCTCATAAATAACAATACCAGCAGAAAATTTCCATGCCATTACCCTATATACTACATATACGAGAGATATTAGGAGAGTAATACATCACTATTTATTTTACTCAGTTGAAAAAAGAAAAAGTAAGTTACAGTCAAAGTATCTGCCCATTTTTCAAACTCACTCATTAAAATACTTTTCCACGTGTCTTTGAGCAGGTGAGTTTTTTCATTATCCCATGTATCTTAAGACTTTTTTATCAATGCAAATTTTCTATCAGTTAAGAAGTCTTTACATGTAGAAAGTAGCCAAGTTGCATGTGGCACGATCAAGGCTGTACCAAATGATGCACCTGATGTCTGAAGCCTGCCGAATCTGAATAGTCAGAAAAAAAACTTTTGAACAAAGTAAAAATTAAATGTGTTTTGTTCTTTGATTGATAATTTGAAGTACTCTGGGATTCAACACGAGCTTTGTGCCACATACCAGTGGCTTTTTTTATGATAGTCAAACATCAAATGATTGGACATTCTCCTTATAGCAAGAAAGATAAGGGTCTTCAGACTGTAACAAGTGTACCACCATCTTCAAAAGTCATTTCTTCATTTGAAGACCATAGTAATAAACCCATTTTCTGCTGCCTGTAGAGGTATTACTCACAAAGCAAGATGCATTATGTAAGAAATTTGTAAAAATTCTTCTTTTCTACCATGAGACATGATGTGCGTTTTGTTCCTGTGAAAAGAACTGTGGTGTCCACAAAGAACAAAGCTGCCTTGCTATAGTACGCTTGAACACACATTCATTTTCTTCCATTAGTTTCAGTACTGCAGCAATATTCTATTTAATAAATGCCAGAGGAAGTCAAGCTATCCGCAGAGAGCCCTTGAGATTGACATTTTATCCTGCAACTCTTTGAATCATCTCAATACGGTAAAGTGGCGTAAACAAAGGAGCCATTCCTTTAAACCACAGACCAACTGACAGCCTTCAACCCAAGTCAAATAATTACCCAGGCCTTTGGGTTTTCTTCTTCCACCATCCGTACCCTCTCTTGATACCAAATGATCCTACAGATATGTGAAAACACAGAAGTAAGCTGAGTTCTTGGCTATAGAACATTTATTAACATGGAGGGAAGCAGGTTGTATCTTGTAATTTGGTAGCCTCACACATAATAGCTACACACACATGCACATGCCACTCCACTGAGGACAATCCTTGAAAAGTTGTGAAATTATAGGCCTTTTCAATTACACAGCATTTTGTAACACCTAGCAGGTTTAAACATTGGACTTGTTTTAGTGGAGGCAGGTTTAATCCACACAGTTAAATTTATAGTTTCCATTGTATGTTTTAAACAATTTCACATAGTGGGGTGGAACACACTGTAAAGTGGATTAAATTTAATTAATCTGATATAATTAAATTTTCCTCGAGGCATTTGAGTCTCATCTTTATCAACAATAATAATGGAAGCTGAAGATATGATTTAAAATTTGTGCCATAGCTGGGACTTGTAGCCAGGTCTCCTTGGTTGCTAGGCAGGTATGCTAGCCATTACACAACCACAGCACTACAACTAGCATAGCTGCACAGAATACCCTAGTAAAATGCCCTCCCTAACACAAACTTCAATTCACATATTCAGCTTATTTTCCCCTTCTTAGATCATCATACAAATGTCTCAAGGAAAATTTAATTATATCAGATCAATACATCACCTATGCCTGAGGTACAAGCATGACTTCCCCATTACGTACAATGCTGAGGTTCTATTCCAATATTGGAGAGCCTCAGCAATAGTAAATTATCGCAAATTTATCTAACTTTTACAATTCCACTTTAAGTGCCAATGAGCAATAAGAAGGAAAAAATCTGTAAAGACTTATTTGACTCACCATTCTTCTTAATTTCTTCATTATTATCAATAGTCAACTGTTCAGCTAACTCAGATAATGATCCTTCAATGCTGAAACGGAACGTCTGAGAAAGCCTGCGGCGAATCCTCTTCATACTCATTTTAAGGCACTCAGTTTGGAAACTAGCAAACCAAATTAACAATACTGTCTGAAACAGGAGAGAGTTTAACACATAAAATAATTTTTTTTAATAAAAACTCTTATAATCAAATTTAAACAAAAGGTTTTATGTTTTCCCCCCACTCAGTACACAAAAACCACTATCACTAATATAACTTTTTTACTTTGGTCATGGTCGCAAAACATTTTCTCATAGGTGCACACATTAGTTAGTAAACCGGGGAGGGGAGAGGGGGAGCACTTTTCAACAATTTGAATTTTTCACTGTCAGAACCTCTGTTTAACTGATCAACAGGCCAACAGTTGAGTTCCTCAAGAGGACAAAAACTGACCACAGATTGCTCTCCATTATTATCCATAAGAAGATTGTTATTTAACAAGTACTTTTGTTTTCAATAGCATATTACTGGTACTTAATATTAACTGAGGTAAGTGAGATTTTTTCACACAATCAAGGAGGAGATTCTGTTTATTAATATACTATAAACTACTTGACGCACATTTTTAAAAAAAGTGAGTAACAAAGCTTTACCTTAATGGCTGAAGGTGGGGCAGATTTAAACAAAATTCCTAGTTCGTATGATGAATGGTATTTGGCTCTAAATGTAGAAAAATGTAAGTTAATGCAAATGAGTAGGAAAAACAAACCTGTACTGTCCAGATGCAGCATTAGCACTGTCACGATTGACAGTTGCGTCATTTAAATATCTGGGTGTAACACTGCAAAGTGATATGAAATGGAATGAGCAAGTGAGGATTGTGGTGGGGAAGGTACATGGTCAACTTTAGTTTACTGGGAGAATCTTAGAAAAATGTGGTTCACCTGTAAAGGAGACCACAAACACAACGCTAGTGCAACCTATTCATGAGTGCTGCTCGAGTGTTTGGGATCTTCACCAGCTTGGATTAAAGGAAGATATTTAGGAATTCAGAGGCGGGCAGTTAGATTTGTTACTGGTAGGTCTCAACAACACACAAGTATTATGGAGATGCTTCATGAATTTAAATGGTTATCACTTGAGGGAAGGTGACATTCTTTGCACAGAACACCATCAAGAAAATTTAGAGAAGTAGCATTTGAAGCTCATTGCAGAATAATACTATGCTGCCAATATACCACAATGATAAGATATGAGAAATTAGGGCTCATACAGAGGCATACTGACAGTCGTTTTTCCCTCGCTCTATCTATCAGTGAAACAGGAAAGGAAACTACTAATAGTGGTACAGTATATCCTCCGCCACCCAATGTCCGGTGGCTTGCGGAGTGAGTATGTATGTAGATGCAGATTGCAACAAAACCTGGGGGTAGATTTCAACGCTGTTGAAATGTCCCTCGCAGTGCATCTAAATTATTTCTTTAGAGAATAATACACTTATGGAATAATTTGTACAAAGTAAGTCGAAAGATGTGTCTTAAATTAGTAGCAAGCGAAGAACAAATTGTAATGGGCATGAACGCAATAAAAGATGAAATGTCTCTTATGCTGTAGATCTATTTAGAATGTACTATTCTGCTTTATTTGACAGATTAAGAAACAGTAATGCAGTGGCCGAGTGACAGTAATGAAACACCACCATCACCAAACTGTTATCACTTGATGTATACAAGTCAACAAGTTTTCGTTGCAAATGAAGAACATTAGCTTGGTGATTACATTATTAATATTTAAGGACTGTCTCACAAACAGATATGACAGCTTGCATAAAAATATGCAAAATAGCTGGGTTCAAGCATACAAAGTAGTTGGAATGTAAATAAATATTGTGAATTGACTTGGTCAAGGGTTTCAGGGGTCGTTATCAATAGTTCACCTAATGAAAACCTGAACAAACTAGCATAACAAGAGTAGCAACTTTTAATAAAGCAAATGACACATAATTATGCAGGTACTATTATTTCAGATGATTCCACAGTAGACTGAATACACATCCCAGATGCTTCACTTACTTGCTTGCTTGAAGCTGCACTATTGCATGAGAACCTGTAGTTCAGTCAGCATTAAGAAGATCCCCGACAATTGTAGTGCGCCTACATCAACCAATCATGTAATGCAATTTTGTAAACATAAATATGAATGCGCCTCAGCGTTGTCGCAGCTGTTGTTTTCGCTTGCAACCATTAGCGCTACACAGCTGAACGCCGAGAACAGCACTGCTTTCATGCCAACTCACAAGCTGTAGTCCTACGCCTGCAAGAGAAAAATCAAATATCTGTTTTAAGCAAGCACAAATGAAGAACATCTGAAAATCCAGCCTTTTCCTCAGGCAGGAGTAAAATGTGAAAAACAAAGACAAAGACCCCCCCCCCCCCCCATGAATAACGGACCTTGCCGTCGGTGGGGAGGTTTGTGGGCCTCAGTGATACAGATATCTGTACCATAGGTGCAACCACTATGGAGAGGCATCTGTTGAGAGACCCAACAAATGTGTGGTTCCTGAAGAGGTGCAGCAGCCTTTTCAGTAGTTGCTGGGGCAACAGTCTGTATATTGATTGATCTGGCCTTGCAACGTCAACCAAAATGGCCTGGCTGTTCTGGTAACTGCAAATGTCTAAAAGCAAGGGGAAACTTCAGCCATAATTTTTCCTGAGAGCATGCAGCTCTATTGTATGGTTAAATGATGACAGCATCCTCTTGCGTAAAACATTCCAGAGGTAAAATAGCCCCCCTGTTGATCTCTACTTAGGAGGATGTCGTTATCAGGAGAAAGAAAGCTGGTGTTCTATGGATCGGAGTGTGGAATGTCAGATCCCTTAATCGGGCTGGTAAGTTATAAAATTTAAAAAGGAAAATGGGTAGGTTAAAGTTAGGTAGAGTGGGAATTAGTGTAGTTCGACAGAAAGAGGAAGAGGACTTCTAGTCAGGTGAATACAGGGTCGTAAATACAAAATCAAATAGGGGTAATGCAGGTGTAGGTTCAATAATGAATAAGAAAATAGAAATGTGAATAAGCTACTATGAAAAGCATAGTGGATGCACTATTGAACCCAAGATAGACATGAAGCGCACACCTAACATGGTAGTACAGTTTATATATGAAGTAGCTCTGTAGACGAAGAGAATGGGGAAATGTACAATGAGAAACAAATTATTTAGATAGTTAAGGGAGATAAAAATTTTATAGTCATGGGGAACTGGAATTTGACAGTAAGAAAATGAAGAGAGGCAAAAATAGAAGGTGAATATGAGCTGAGGGGAAGGAATGAAAGACGCCAAGTGGTATTTTGCACAGAGCATAATTTAATCATCGCTAACACTTGGTTTAAGAACCATGAAAGAAGTCTGTGTGTATGGAAGTGACCTGGAGACACCGGAAGGTTTCAGATTGATTATATAGTGAAAGCCAGGGATTGCAGAATCAGTTTTTAAACTGTAAGATATTTCCAGGGGCAAATGTGTACTCTGACCACAATTTATTGGTTATGAACTGTACATTAAAACTGAAGAAACTGCAAAAAGGTAGGAAATTAAGGAGTGGAGCCTGGATAAAATGAAAGAGCCAGAGGTTGTTGATAGTTTCAGAGGGGGAATTAGGGAAGAATTAACAAGAGCAAGGGAGGAAGAATGGGTAGCTTTGTGAGGTGAAACAGTGAAGGTAGCAGATGATCAAATAAGTAAAAAGATGAGGACTAGTAGAGATCCTTGGGTAACACAAAAGATGTTGAACTTAAATGACAAAAGGAGATATTTATAAAAATTCAGTAAAGGTAGCAGGAAAAAGGGAATACAAATGTCTAAAACATGAGATTGACAAACAGTGCAAAATGGCTAAGCAGGGATAGCTAGAGGACAAATGTAAGGATTTAGAAGCATAGATCACTAGGGGAAAGATAGATACCATCTACGGGAAGCTGAAGAAGCCTATGGAGGAAAGAGAACCACCTGTATGAATATCAAGAGCTCAGATGGAAAACCAGTCCTCCACTGAGGGGAAAGCTAAACGGTGAAAGGTGGAAGGAGTACATACAGAGTCTATACAAGAGAGACGTACTTGAGGGCAGTATTATAGAAATAGAATACGAGTTATGTTTAAAAAAAATCACAAAATTTTTTTATGTTTACCTTTTACTCATTGTGCATGGTCTCCTTCAAAATACTATGTTCCCAATTCATACACCGCTCCCAACATCGTTTCCACTTCCAAAAGCAGTCTTGTTACACCTCTTGCTGAATCGTGTGAAATGACATCTGTACATCTTCTTTCATCTCATCTATCATTGCAAATCTTCATCCTTTCAATGGGGTTTTCAACTTTGGAAGTTAAAAAAAAGTCTGCAGGGGCCAGGTCTGGAGAGTACAGAGGATGAGGTAGCAAAGTGACTGCACTTTTTGTGCAACAGTCACACACCAAAATGGATGAATGTGGGGGTACGTTATCATGATGCAAGAGCCATACATTGTCTCACAAAATTCAGGTTATTTCCTTCTCACATTTTCTTGCAGGCATTGCAATACGTTCCAATAGTACCAATGATTAACAGTTTGTCCCTGTGGCACAGATTCATGATGAACTAATCATTCAAAGTCATAGAAAACTCTCAGCATGGCTTTGCATTTGACCCGGCCTGACAAGTATTTTTTGTCTTGGAGAATCTTTCCCAACTCATTGTGAAGATTGAACCTTGATCTCAACATCATAGACCCATGTCTCATCACCAGTTATTATTCTCTTAAGGAACATCTCGTTCTCATTTTTGCGATCCAAAAGTTCTTCACAGATTACGATGGAAAAGTTTTTCTGGTCTTGACTCATGAGCCATGGACGAACTTTGTGGCAACACGGTGCACTCCAAGATGCTGTGTCAGTATTTCATGACATGATCCAACTGAAATGTTACATTCTTCTGCAATCTCTCAGACAGTCTGTCTTCAGTTGGCATGGACAATTTTGTTGGCGTTACTGACATGAGCATCATCAGTAGACGTCGAAAGGCGTCCTGAGCGAGGGTCATTTTTAACTTCTGTCTGGCCATTTGTAAACCGTGTGAACCACTTGTAACACCGAGTATGGCTTAAGCACTCATCACCATAGGCTTCCTGCAGCATTTGGTGTATGTCTACAGATTTTCTTGTTTCCTGCAAAATTTAATGTAGACACATTGCTCCTCTAACTCTGCCATCTCGAAATTCGCAAACTGTATGACACAACGTTCCACTCAATACAGCTCTGAACAATAACTAACAGACATAAAACAATGAAACTTCCAGTAGTTACACATTGAACACAGGTGTGTGCAGGGATGCCAACTGCATTTCGCTCCAACACTCATTTGCACAAAATCACAAATGTTCTGGAATTTTTTGAACAGACCTCATACAACATAAATGGAGATGAGATGGGGGAGACTTGACACCATGAAAATAATTTGAGAGGGCACTGCAAAATCTAAGTCGAAACAAGGTCCCGGGAATAAACTACACTCTATCAGAACCACTGATAGCCTGGGGAGAGCCAGCCATGACAAAACTCTTCCATCTCGTGAGCTAGAGGTATGAAACAGGTGAAATACCATCAGATTTAAAAAAGAATTTAATAATTCCAATCCCAAAGGAAGTAGGTACTGAAAAGTGTGAATATTACTGAACTATTAGTTTAATAAGTCGCTCCAACACAAATTCTTTACAAAAGAATGGAAAAACTGGTAGAAGCCAGACTCGGGGAAGATCAGTTTGGATTCCAGAGAAATGTATGATCATGCGAGGCAATATTGACCCTATGACTTCTAACAGAAGATAGGGTAAAGAAAGACAAAGCTAGATTTATAGCATTTGTTAACTTAAAGAACATTTTTGACAATATTGACTGGAATACCCTCTCTGACAGGGGGTGAAAGGCTATTTACAATATGTACAGAAACCAGATGACAGTTATGAGTCCAGGGGAATGAAAGGGAAGCAGTGGTTGTGCAGGAAGCGAGACAGGATTATAGCCTATCCCCAACATTATTCATACTTTACACTGAACATGCATTAAGGGAAACAAAAAAAAGAAGAAAAAAATGGAGTACGAATTAAAGTTCACGGAGAAGAAATAAAAACTTTGAGGTTTACTGATGACATTGTAGTTCCCTCGGAGACAGCAAAGGATTTGGAAGAGCAGTTGAATTGAATGGACAGTGTCTTGAAAGGAGGATATAAGATGAACACCAACAAAGCAAAACAAGGATAATAGAATGCAGTCAAATTAAATCAGGTGATACTGAGGGAATCAGATTAGGACAATAGACACTTAAAGCAGTAGATGAGTTTTGTTATTTGGGCTGCAAAATAACTAATGATGGCCAAAGTAGAGAGGATATAAAATGTAGACTGGCAATGGCAAGAAAAATGTTTCTGAAGAAGAGAAATTTGTCAACATCAAGTATAGATTTAAGTGTCAGGAAGTCTTATCTAAAAGTATTTGTATGGAGTATAGCCTTGCACGGAAGTGAAACTTGGACGAGAAACAGTTTAGACAAGAAGAGAATAGAAGCTTTTGAAATGTGGTGCTACACAAAAATGCTGAAGATTAGATAGGTAGATCACATAACTAATGACGTGGTACCGAGTATAATTGGGGAGAAAAGATATTTATGGCACAACCTGACTAGAAGAAGGGATTGGTTCATAGGACATATTCTGAGACATCAAGGGATCACCAATTTGGTCCTGGAAGGGTGGGTGGGTGTGTGTGTGTGCGTGTGTGTGTGTGTGTGTGTGTGTGAGATACATTCAAAAAATATATCTTTAGTTGACTTAAAAATAAAAAGAGCTGATCTCATTTAGGTGCTGAAAAGTACCACATATCCCCTATTGAAATGTGTCCCACTACATGGTTAAATTTCAACAAAAAGATGCTTCAATTGAAATATAAAATTTTACCTTTTGTTTATTACTAGGAATTGCAAAAAAGTTCTACAAGTTGCCCAGCATACTACAATAATTAATGGTGCTAACTATAAAAGAATATAACATCGTTTCATAGGAAAAATTATTATCTACAGTTTCTTGACATGTGCTCCCACCTTCCCTCCTAAAACCTTTGAGTGCCTCAACATTACTCCAATTACAAAAAACTTCAGAAGGATCCGAATATAAAGATTTTTTTAAAAATCAACTGGTAAAAGCATCTTCATTCTCCTCCGAAGATAAGAAGCTGCTTTGTAAAAGAGAAGCATGCCCACCTAGACACTATGGATTACCCAAAGTGCATAAACCCGAGGTTCCTTTGAGGCCAATTGTCAGCACTGTAGGTGGCCCCACCAACAAGTTAGCTAGACACATTGCCTCATTGCTGCAACCTTACGTTGGTAGGACTGACAGTCATATTAAAAATTCAGCTCATTTCATTAACAAGTTGAAGGAAATGAGTGTGGGCCCAGAAGATATCTTCGTGAGTTTTGATAATGTGTTGTTATTTACCATGATTCTGGTAAACGAAGCTATCTCATGCATAGAAGATATTTTTCCTACTGACGTTGTGGCATTATTCCGACACTGCCTCACCACAACCTACTTTCAATACAACAGTGACTTTTATAAACAGATTGACAGGTGGCTACAGGTAGTTCTCTTAGTCCTGCTGTGGCTAACTTGTTTAAGGAGATTTTTGAGCAACAGGCGTGGCAGACTGCCAGTAAGAGACCAGCCAGCTGGTATCACTATGTCAATGACACTTTCACAGTATGGACACATGGAGCAGAGGAGTTGAATGCCTTCCTGACACATCTAAACAGCCCAAAAATCCAATGTACTATGAAGACAGAGAAGTGCCGCAACATGACATGACATGGACTCAACTAATGTCTGAAGTAGTGCTGGAGAAAATTAACACCATGAATCTTGCAGGGCTGTCCATAAATCCGTGAGAGTACGAGAGGGTGGAGATCTCTTCTGAACAGCACATTGTAAGGCATCCGATACACGCTCGATAATATTCATGTCTGCGGAGTTTTGTGACCAGTGGAACTGTTTAAACTCAGAAGACTATATTTTCAGACGTTGTTGACAAACTTCTTATGGTACCAGCAGCTATTCAGTATAGCAGGATGATTGGCACACAGCCATTGATGAGTGTGTCATTTGGAGCGCAGCAATTTCTGTAGTCAGCTCAGCTAACTGCGACTGCAGGGATGAGAGAGTCACTGCAGGCATGAATTTTCTGGATGTGTCTGTGATTAAATGATGGGGTGGAACATTGGGCCATAAGGTGTATAGAAAGGCCACACATACTGATCATTATCTGCATAAAGATTCAAACCACCACCCTCGACAACCAAGAGGTGTAATAAAAACCTTGGTACAACATTTGTGAAACTATTTATTTAAAAGATCCGACTGAACATCTACGGTCGACTTTCGTGAAGAATGGCTATTCTAGCAAGGAGATAGATCGAGCACTTCGCTCTAGGCAGAGAATCGGGAGCAACGATGAACAACAGCTGCCCAACGACAAGGTTTTTCTTCCATTCATTAGTAAGATCGCATTGGGAAATAAGCAAGTAGGGGGTGCAAACTGTTTTCAGACCCACTAGAAAAATAAAAGAATATTTAAGATCAGCAAAAGATGCAAGACATCCTTTGGCTACACTGGGGTATACTAAATTCCTTGTAGTTGTGGACAGGTTTAAATCGGTACCACAAAGAAAAGTGTTAACATCCATCTTGTTGAACATAAGAGGAATTGCAGCCTGGGTCACACAGGTAAATCGGCCATAGCAGAACATGTTTACCAGAAACGTAATCATGAAATAAAATTCAGTGAGACGAGTGTCATATCTAAAGCATCGCATTATTATGCGCACACGAATAGAGAGGCTATCGAGATTGGTTAACACCATAATAATTTTAACAGGAAAGAGGAAAGTGTTAAACTGAATAAAATTTGGATGTCAGTGTTGCACCGGAAGTGTGACGAATGATTAATTTCAATAGAGAATGTTGGCATTACCAGAGACAATCTCAAAGCCGACACCTTGTGATGGACAGTGGCGCCCTCTGCACTGCCTATACAATCAGCGTGTCCTCGAGTTCTCTTTGCAGTTCGTCGCTTTACCTCGGAGGCCCATGCTCAGCAATTCACTCTCACCTATCTAGTCTGCAAACAAGGCAAACACTCATGACAAATAACAATTCAAGAGAGAGACCAACTGGTAGATTATTGCTTCATAACTGATTCATATTAAACTCCACCACTGACAATGCACATTTAGGATCATGGTTACTAAAGTTAATAAATCAGTCAAGAAGCCTTGGACAGTATTCTTATCGGAAAGGGCCAATAAGCAGTTGTTAGCATCCCACTTAGACAATGAATTCACATCATTTACTTGCAGTTTGATGGACATAGAGGATTTATGGGTGAAGTTTAGTATGTCTCGAGTAAGTGGATTAAGAATGGAAAAGATCCACTGCAGTTTAACATCATCATTTGGAAAATGCTGAGAAACCAAAGACTGCTGCACTTTCAGTTCAAAAGAGAAAGCGCAAATGATGACAGGCAGAAGTTACTAGAGATTAATGCATTTGTAAAAGGATCGATGCGCAAAGCGTTCAACTATCACTGTAATACCTTAGCAAAAGATATTGCTGAAAACCCAAGAAAATTCTGGTCCTAAGTAAAATTGCTAAATGGTCTGAAGGCTACTATGAGTCACTTGTTGTCCAGTATGGTGTAGCACTAGATGGTAGCAAACGGAAAGCTGAAGTTATAAATTTCGCAATTACGAAATTGTTCACACACAAGACTCTTACAAGCATACTATCATTTGAACATCACACAGACTGCCATACAGAGGGGACAGTAATAGACATCACCAGCATAGAAAAACAACAGTGTGTTGAAAACAAATAAGTATCCAGGTCCTGATGGAGTCCCAGTTCAGTTTAATAAAGAGTACTCTGGGGCATTAGCCCCCTACTAAGCTTGCATTTAATGCAAATATCTTGCCCAGCGCAAAGTCCCAAGCAATTGCAAGAAAATGCAGGTGACTGCTGTATACAAGAAGGTAAAAGAACAGACCTGCAACATTACAGACCACTATCCTTAACACCAGTTTACTGCAGAATTCTTGAACATATTTTCAGTTCAAATATAATGAATTTCCTTGAGATGGAAAAGCTTATATTCACAAATCGAGCTAATGCGAAACTCTGTTCGTCCTTTTCTCACAGGACATTCTGTGAACTACGGATGAAGGGCAATAGGCAGATTCCATATTATGAATTTCCAAAAAGCATTTGACAGGGTGCCCCAGAGCAGACTGTTAATGAAGGTGCAAGCATACAGAATAGATTCCCAGTTATGAGAGTGGTTCAAATACCTCTTATGTAATAAAACCCAGTATGTTGTCCTCGGAGAGAAGGGTATCATCAGGAGTGCGCCA
Organism: Schistocerca serialis cubense; assembly: GCF_023864345.2. Lineage (NCBI taxonomy): Eukaryota > Metazoa > Arthropoda > Insecta > Orthoptera > Acrididae > Schistocerca > Schistocerca serialis. Next base: position 111,556,648 of record NC_064640.1, on the reverse strand, counting down.
GGGAAGTATGTTATGATTGCTATTATTTTCCAATATACATAAATGACCATACAGACAGAGTGAGCAGAAATTTGCAGCTGTTTGCTGATGATGCTGTGGTGAATGGGAAAGTGTCATCATTGTGTTACTGTAGGATGATATAAGATGGCTTAGACAACATTTCTAGTTGGTGTGACGAATGGCAGCTTTCTCTAAATGTCAAAAAATGTACGTCAGTTTTGACCAGTAGGAAAAACGAACCCATAATGTTCAAATAAAGTATTAGTAGTGTGCTGCTTGACACTCTCATGTCTATTAAATATCTGGGCGTAATATTTCAAAGTGATATGAAATGGAATGAGCACACAAGGATTGTAGTGGGGATGGCAAATGGTTGACTTCAGTTTATTGGAAGAATTTTAAGAAAATGTGGTTCAGCTGTAAATGAGACTGTGTACAGGGTACTGGTACAACCCATTCTTGAGTACTACTTGAGTGTTTGTGATCACCACCGGGTGGATTGCAAAAGTTATTTAAGCAATTTAGAGGCAGGCTGCTAGATTTGTTGCCGATAGGTTCGAACAACACACAGGTATTACAGAGATGCTTCAGGAATTCAAATCAGAATCGCCAGAGGGAAGGCCACATTCTATTCAAAGAACACTACCGAGAAAATTTAGAGAACCAGCATTTGAAGCTGACTGCAGAACGATTCCACTGCTGCGAATGCACATTTCGCACAAGGGCCATGAAGATATGGTGGGACAAATTACGGCTTGTGTGGTTCCCTTGCTCTATTAGTGAGCTGAACAGGGAAGGAAATGACTAGTGTTGGTACAAGGTACCCCCCCACCAAGTACCATAGCACATATGTAGATGTAGCTGTAGTACATATTCAATAACATAAGACCTACACATTTACAGTCCCTCAATCGAATAACGTTTCAAATAAATTACGATATTTTTTGATCATTTTCTTCATGTGGTGTACCATGTATTTCTTAGAAGATTTAGGTTTCCAACTTGGTGATTGTTGACAAGTGTTCACTTTATTAAAGCTTGCACTATTGGCCAATTTCAACCTTACATGCCATTTTCAAATGCAGTTATGGAGCCTGGCTCAGTATGTATCAAATTCGTTTCCTTTTGTAATGAAAATAGTTTTCTTGTGGCCCCGGACTACAGAAGACAACACCCTGCAACCCACTGTACACTACATGATGGAAGATACTATATTGTTGCCTTTCCTGTTCCAATTATAAACAGAGAAACTGATAGACAGTACGCCCCCATACAAACCCTACCACCTTCTTTTGTATTTGTGTGTTGCTGTCAGGTACAATGTAATGAATTATATCTTACTTGCTTACTTTTACACACACACACACACACACACACACACACACACACACACACACACGCGAGATTCAATGTTTTCCCTGAATCCATGCCCGTGAATTCATCATTTCCTCCAGCAATGTTTGAGCTTAAAATACGCTTTACTGAGCTGCAACAGTGTGACAACAGAGATATTGGTCTGTAATTCTGCACATTCATTATTTCATCCCTTTGGTAAACAGGAGTGAACTGCACTCTTTGCTAGCCACATGAGACTATTCACCACACAAGAGATTATCAACAAATATGAGTTAGGATAGGGGGAATTCTGTGCCATGTTCTATGTAAAATCTAACTGGAGTGCCATCATCACGACTTAGCGCTGCCTTTGGTTTAAGTAGTAGTTTGAAAAGTAAAATCAACAACATTCAATTTATGAATGTATCATCAACTTCTCCTTCTGAAAATAAGGAAATAATATATTCTCTAAAAAATAAAAACTGATTTGGTCTTGATGGGGTTTCCAACAGAATGATATATATTTGTTCCCCTATAATAAGACCTACCGTATTTACTCGAATCTAAGCCGCAACTGAAAAATGAGACTCGAAATAAAGGAAAAAAAATTCCCGAATCTAAGCCGCACCTGAAATTTGAGACTCGAAATTCAAGGGGACAGAAAAGTTTTAGGCCGCACCTCCAAATCGAAACAAAGTTGGTCCATTGTAATATGAGACACAATTTAGGTCGAATGAATGACGATACAGCTACAATAGTTTGGTTCGAGTCGTAAGCTTAGCAGTTAAGCTTTACCACGTAGCCATTTCTATGCGTCAGGCGCTCCGTCCGTATTTATACGGGTATCCTTCCTTTTTCACGTGCTTCGTCTGGTTTGAATCGATTGCTTATTTTGCTTTGATCTGATAAGTGCCGTTTTCTTCGTTATTGGTGTTTGCGTCACTCTTAAGCTGAAAATGCATTACTGCACTGTGTCATGCATTGTTTGTCGCATTCTGATGTGCGTGTTTACGGCCTGTCGCGGCTCGCGACATAGCTTGCTTTTGTGCGCGCTACCGCCGCGTACAATTTAAAAAAAAAAAAGTGAAGAACCGTCTCATTAGCGAAACAATGGCAAGAGACTGCTATTTGTTGTTACTTACACTGTTGCTTTCTTTGATAATGATCAACAAGAATCAAGTAATAGACTACGTATGATAGAACATGTTCTGAACGAGAGTTAGGCGAAAATTTTTCTCCGTTTGAAAATCTTTGCGGCCGCTTCTTTATTACATCAAATTCTGCACAGAAATTAGAGTCATCTTAGATTTAAAAATCTAGTCCCTTGCCGTGCTTCATTTCTGACTGTATCACTATTAGGCATAAGAATAATACGAATACAAACATGACACGATACGTATATTGTTCCGCGTTTGCTGTTGTCTCACTAGTTTCGTAGTTTATTAGGCAGACAGGATTTAAATGAGATAGCAGCAAACACGGAAGAATACATGGCAAAATGTTTATATTCATATTATTCTTATGGGGAAGAGAATACTGTATGTGATTCAAATTTCATCAGGTTCCTATTAGCACCCCATCTCTTCTCACAGATAGGAAAAAATTCAGAACGTAGAGTTGGCCATATTGACAAAAATCCCAAACAGTCTTGCCAGTCAGATTTTCGTAGTACACTGAAATTGTGCTACATTCGAAGATGAACAATACGGAATTTGTATTTACTTCGTTGCATAATGTATGAAAATGCAGTGGTCGAAACTCGCGGCGGAGAAAAAAAGCTCGTCTTCCACTTTTTTTAAAAAAATTTATTTACTGACGCAGAGGTTTTGGCGCCAGTATTTATCTTTGTGCCTACAAAGCATGCCTGCGTAGTGCTACATATATTCGACGGCAGAAGTTAGTTGTGGCGGCACGTACCAACATTTTTCATAACTTCCGCTTGCTTTGCACTCGATTCTAAGCCGCAGGCGGTTTTGTGGATTACGAAAACCGGAAAAAAGGTGCGGCTTTGATTCGAGTAAATACGGTATCTTATTTCAAATATGCATTACATCACAAACTCAAGGCATTTTTCCAGAGACTGAAATATGCAGTTGTCAAGCCCCTATTTAAGAAAGGTGATATGAGAGATGTCAGTAACTACCAATCTGTTCCACTGCTGATATTTTTTAAAATATTTGAGGGGGGGGGGGGGGGGGGGAGGGAGGAGGATTTATTCTTGCATAGTATCTCACCGTAACAATAATAATATCTTCAGCAAATCACGATTTGGATTTCAGAAGAATTACTCTACTGAGAATGAAATTTGGTGGCCAACTCCTTCTACTCCATTGATGAATTTCTGAGGAAAACCAACTGATTTGTATATAAGTACAACATAACTTCTGCACAATTTCAGTGCAGTAATGTGTTCACTGAAAATTTGTGTGTGTGTGTGTGTGTGTGTGTGTGTGTGTGTGTGTAAGTATAATCTAACTTCTGCACCATTTCAGTGCAGTAATGTGTTCATTGTAAATAAGTATTACAGTAGTTGTATTACATGTTTCTTACCTTATAAATAAATATAAAACTTTTTTATTTTAAATTCAGTGCAATAGTATTTGTAAAATGACTCTTAGTGTTCATTAAAAAATGACGATCATTCCACTTGGGACCTGTGGAATGGTACATTAGCTTATTTGTTTTAGTTTAAATATTTGTCATGTATTGTTGTTTTTCTGACATGTTCCACATCCTGGAGGACCTCCTCACTATGGATCAATTGGAATGAAAGTAAATCTAATCTAATCTAATCTAATCTAATCTTTACATGTTCACTCACCAAATGCTAGAGCGCTTGCTGACGGCTGGCTGACAAAAAAAGAGGAGAAGCCAGCTACTCTTCAACACATTAAAACCTCCACCTTAAAAGCACTAGGGTGGAGGACACAGAGGGACAAAGGAAATGCACTAAAACTTAGATCAAATGATAAAACCCACCCTCACGAATAAAACGTAAAACTAAATCAGCCAGTGAGGCATTGTCAGATAAAATTAGTGGGAACACGTCCGGTAACCCAATGTTTCATAGCTGGGCAGTCAAAGTGGGACAGTGCACCAGAATATGGGACACTGTCAACGGGGCACCGCACCGACACTCAAGAAAGTCTTCACGGCGCAGGAGGTAACCTTGGGTCGCCCAAGTGCGGCCAATGTGGAGCCGGCAGAGGACAACTGAATCCCTGCAAGAGGTCCGCATGGAAGACTTCCACACATTCATAGTCTCCTTAATGACATGCAGTTTGTAGTGTGTACTGTTACGCCATTCCATCCCTCAAAGCCGAAAAACCCTACAGCGTAAGTCAGAACGCAGGTCAGGTTCAGAGATGTCCATCTCCAGAAGCGGTTTCTGCGTAGCCTGTTTGGCCAGCCTGTCGGCAAGTCTGAACAGCAGGACTGGTCCAAGGCATAGATGGACTCCTGGATGGACACTACCAAAGGATGGCGAGGGTAGCACTAATCAATAGCTTGTAGGCTGCTCAAAGAGTCAGTACACAGACGAAACGATTCTCCGGGGCATGAAAGGATATACTGAAGTGCACGAGAGATGGCCAACAGCTCTGCAATGAATACACTGCAGCCATCAGGCATGGAATGCTGTTCAAAATGGCCTCTGTGGACGTAGGTGAAGCCAACATGGCCATCAGCCATTGAGCCATTGGCATAAACCATTTCAGAGCCCCAGAACACATCAAGAACCGAGAGGAAGTGACAGCGGAGAGCGGCAGGAGTAACTGAGTTCTTAGGGTCACACAAAAGGTCTAGACGAATCTGCGGCCTAGGTGTACATCATAGAGGTGTATGCAGATGGACCTAGATCGGATGTGGTAAAGGGAAGGACTCCAGTTCAGACAGAAGGGATTGCATGTGAACCGCAATTCTTAGCCCTGACCTGGGCCACCGATGCGGGAGGTGAACTGTCGTAGGTGGAAAAAGGGGACGGTAATTTGGATGCGCAGGAGAATTACGAATGTGTGCAACATAACTGGTGAGCAGTTGTGCACGTCGGATCTGCAATGGAGGGACTCCGGCCTCCACCAGGACACTGGTCACCGGACTCGTTCTAAAAGCTCCTGTCACTAGGCAAACGTCACAGTGGTGCACTGGGTCAAGTACACGCAACACTGAGGTTGCCACCGAACCATAAACCAGACTCTCATAGTCAAGGCGGTATTGAACAAGGGCTTTGTACAACTGCTGCAGAGTAGAGCGATCTGCACCCCAGTTGGTGTTGCTCAAGCAGCAAAGGGCATTGAGGTGCTGCCAGCATTTCCCACTTAAGATGACGAAGGTGAGGTAGCCAAGTCAATCGGGCATCGAAAACCATTCCTAAGAATTTATATGTCTCCACTACAGTGAGTGGATCATCATGAAGGTAAAGCTCTGGTTCCGGATGAATGGTACGACACTGACAGAAGTGCATGACACACGACTTAGAGGCCGAAAACTAGAATCTGTGGGCGAGAGCACATGACTGTGCCTTGTGGATGGCTCCCTGTAGGCACCGCTCAGCAACAGTACTGGTGGAGCAGTACGAAATGCAGAAGTTGTCTGCCTACAGAGAGGGTGAGACGAGCAGCCTAAAGCTGCTGCTAGACCGTTAATGATTACTAAAATAGTGATACACTCAATACAGAGCCCTGCGGGACCCTATTCTCCTGGATATGGGCGGAACTATGGGAGGCACCAATTTGGACACGGAAAGTACCGAGCAACAGGAAATTCTGGATAAAAATTGGGAGCAGGCCTCTGAGATCTCACCCACATAATGTGGCAAGGATATGATGTTGCCAGGTGGTGTCATACATTTTGCGTAGATCAATAAAGACGGCAACAAGGTGTTGGCGTCTAGAAAAGGCTGTTCGGATGCCAGACTAAAGGGACACAAGATTATCAGTGGTAGAGCGCCCCTGGCGGAACCCGCCCTGACGTGGAACCAGTAGGCCATGTGACTCCAGGACCCAACCCATCCACTGACACACCATACGTTCCAGCAGCTTACAGACAATGTTGGTTAGGCTGATGGGCCGATAGCTATCCACATCAAGCGAGTTTTTACTGGGTTTGAGCACCGGAACGATGGTGCTCTCCTGCCATTGCGATGGAAAGACGCCATTGCACCAGATCCGGTTGAAGATGACAAGGAGATGGCACTTTTAGTCAGACAAGAGATGTTTAATCATCTGACTATGGATCTGATCCGGCCCAGGAGCTATATCGAGGCAATGTGCAAGTGCGCTGAGGAGCTCCCACTCCGTAAATGAGGCATTATACAGTTCACCGTGGCATGTAGCGAATGACAGGACTTTCCTTTCCATCCGCCGTTTGAAGGTGCGAATGGCTGGGGGGTAGTTCGACACAGAGGGTCAAGCAAAGTGCTCGGCAATCGTGTTTGCGTCGGTACATAGCATGTCATTGATGGTAATGCTAGGGACACCTGTTGGGGTATGGTACCCAAAAATATGTTTGATCTTTGTCCAGACTTGGGAAGCTGACGTATGGCACCCAATGGTCGACATGTACCTCTCCCAACACTCCTGCTTCCGTCATTTGATAAGTTGGCGAGTGCGCGTATAGAGCCGCTTAAAGGCTATCAGATGCTCTAGGGAAGGGTGTCACTGATGTTGCTGTAGAGTTCACAGACATTCTGTAATTGCCTCAGCAACTTCCAGCGACCACCAAGGGACTGTCATTTGTCGGGGGCACCCTAAAGAGTGAGGGATCGAGTTTTCTGCTGCAGAAATGATTGTGGTAGTCACCTGCTCAACCATTACATCGATGTTACCATGTGGGGGAGAGTCAATAGTGACACGAGAGGTGAAAGTTTCCCAGTTTGCCTTGTTTAAAGCCCATCTGGACAGGTGTCTGTGGGCCTGACGATGGGGCAGTGACAGGAAGATGGCAAAGTGGTCACTACCACCCAGGTCATCATATGCTCTCCAGTGGATAGACGTGAGAAGTCCTGGGCTGCAAATTGATAAATCAATGGCCGAGTAACTACATCGAACCACACTGAAATGTGTGGCGGCCCCAGAATTTAAGAGGCAGTGTTCAAACTGAAACAGTAAAGTTTTGATATCTCTCCCTCGGCCAGTAAGCGCAGTGCCACCCCACAAGGGGTTATGGGTGTTAAAATCTTCAGCCATTGGCAGGAGTCCCACTAGCAGAAACCTGGGAAGGGAGTGGCCCAAGGGACCCCTTCATAGCGAGAGGAGCCAAAGAAGCCTTACACTTCTCTGGCCCAGAAGTGGGGACTGAAATCCCCAATTGTTGGGGGGGGGGGGGGGGTGGGGTGTTGCCCCTGAAGTAGATGGTGCAGGAGCAACAGGGAGGGAAGTGCCCCCCACCATCGAAGGGGCAGGTGTAATCTCCCAGTTCTGAGAGGCAACAGGAATTCGAGGAAGTGATGGGGCGACAACTGTTCTCATAGCGGCGGCATATGAGGAGGTCATAGCCACAGGATGTGGGCGCTCAAATTTCCTCTTGGCCTCTGTGTAGGTCAGTCTGTCCAAGGTCTTACACTCCATGATTTTACTCTCTTTCTGTAAAATCCAGCAGTCTGGCAACCAAGGTGAATGATGCTCTTTGCAGTTGACACAGATGGGAGGTGGGGCACATGGAGTATTGGGATGCAATGGATGTCCTCGACAGGTGGGGCTGGAAGTAGAATGGGAAGACATATGGCCGAACTTCCAGCACTTAAAGCTCTCAGGCAATGTGTCACCCTCTAGGCCAAGATGAAGGCACCGGTGGCTACTTGGTTATCCCTCGGACCCCGATGGACGCGCTGGACGAAATGAACACATCGCCATTCTAAATTGGCGCGCAGCTCATTGTCACACTGCAAAAGAAGGTCCCAGAGGAATGTGATACCCTGGACCATATTTAAGCTCTTCAGAGGCGTGACGGTAACAGAAAAAGCCCCCAACTTTCCACAAGCGAGTAATGCCCATGACTGGGAAGAGGACGCTGTTTTTATCAAAACTGACCCAGAGCGCATTTTGGACAAGCCCCCCCACCTCCCCAAACGTGTCCTCCAAACGCTCCACAAAAAACTGAGGCTTCATGGACATGAAAGATTCCCCATCAACTCTCGTACATATGAGGTAATGGGGCGAATAAGCTTCACTGCCATCCTTAGCCTGGCATTCCTATCATGGTGTGGCCTGGGAGGGGAATGACTTGGGGTCATACTTCTTAGCATTAAAGTTAGAATTTGCCCGCTTAGAGACTGCTGGCAGTGGACCACCAGCAAGAGATGGCATACTACACTTCATGGCGTGTCATCCGCCCTGATGCCACCCACTCCGACCAGGGGCCCAGACGCAGCAAAGGCCAGCTGGCAGGATGGCCATTGCCGGGAGTCCCGATGCCCCAGGGTGACGGGCATTTACTCCTTGGCATACATGGGGAGTTCACGGTACAGGCATCAACAGGGCCATACCTGTGTTGTCAGGGGGCTACAACCAACAGGATACATGCCGGCCCCACCACAACAGACTGGCTACCTTACTGGATATGAGGTGCAAGGAAGTCCACAGTCATCGTCGGTACAGTAGTGACACTGCATAATGCATGGTGGAAAACGCACCCAGGAAGGTGTCCTCGCCCAAGAGATGGAGAATGGGCGGGACTGCAATGCGACAACGAGAAAGTGGGCTAAATATCTCAATGCACGATGGACACGATGCACCATGTAAGGTGCCCTTCCCAAATTGGCTTGCTTTTCAGGAAAATTTTGAAAAATGGAGGTCAAACCCTACAGGGGGGCTAACACATAAAGGCCAAAAAGTGAGAGGCTCCTTCTAGTCACCTCTTACGACAGGCAGGAATACCTCGGGCCTATTCTAACCCCCAGACCCACAGGGGAGCACTTGCCTGTGAAAGGCAAAGGTCCCAAGTTTGAGTCTCGGTTCATCACACAGTTTTAATCTGCAAGGAAGTTTCAAATTTTACATGCACTAAATAATAAAGTAGCACCAGTTGGTATTTTCTGCAACTTAGCTAAGTTATTTGACTGTTTGAATCACAGCATTATCCTACATAAATTGACGTTTTATGGGATTGATGGTATAGCCAACCAATGGTTAATGTGATATCTAACCAAAAGTATGTGGAAAGTTGTACTAAGAAAATCAACCAATATAATCCAGGGACATTATTCTGACTGGGTGGAAATCACATGTGGGATTCCGTCAGACTCAAGCTTACGTTCAGTATTGTTCCTCATGTATGTAAACGATCTTCCATTTAATATACAACAAGCAGAATTAGTTCTTTTTGCAGGTGACACTAGTATTGTAATCAATCCAAGCATACATCACAAACAGAAGAAAATGAAAACAATGTTCTTAAAAGCATTACTGACTGGTTTTCTGGGAATGGTCTCACTCTAAATTTTAAAAAGACACAATATATTCAGCTCCGGACATCTAAGGGTACAACACCAATGGTAAGTCTAACACATGGTGAGGAAATAATAAATAGGGTGGAAACTTCAAAGTTCTTAGGCGTCCATATTCTCACGTAGGAGAAGGTGTAATTAGATGAATGACGAACACTAACTTCACTTACCGAAGGTTTATTCAGCACTTGCACATACAAGAGCGCAAAGTGAACTGCCTCCGGCCAGAACACATACAGTATATATACAGCTACAGAACATTCCAGTACAATGATTCTTGACATTTGTGGATACTTATAGAATGAACTCAAATCGAATATAGAAATTAAAATGATACAGTCCAGGTGAGTTTAGAACTCACAAACCTGCATTCAACAGTTCAGTATCATAAACACTACACCATGGAACTACTCAGATTCTTCAGCGACATTGCTCCCTCCTTAAAGAGAACAGTGTCCTTGTGTTACGTCCTCCTAGTCCGGGAACGAGTCATCGGTCCTGCATACTCCGACTCCCGATGACTGATGCTCGCTTTGGCGGTGATCGGCTTGTGGCCCGTCGCCGGAGCTTCGAATTTACCCTGGGTGGCAGGATCCTTGTAGGGCTCCATTCGAAGGACGTGGACCGTTTCTCTGACCTTTCATTGTCTTGCGTCAGGGTCAAAATGTTCAACTTCAAAAGTAACATTAGACAACTGTCTTACAACCTTATAAGGTCCAAAGTAGCGCCTGAGGAGCTTCTCAGAGAGACCAACCTTCCGAACAGGAGTGAAGATCCAGGCGAGGTCACCAGGCTGGTAGACAACAGGGTGGTGGCTCGTGTCATACCTTCCACGATCGTTTTCTTGAGCCTGCAGTGTGCAGAGTCGCTCTAGCTGTTGTTGTTAACACCTGGCCAATGTAGTCGTCGTCCACGTCATCAGGATGTAACGGAAACACAGTGTCCATCATCGTAGTCGCATCACGCCCATGCACCAGGAAAAATGGCGTAAATCCTGTGGTGTCTTGTTTGGTGGTGTTGTAGCCAAACGTCACGAAAGGTAGCACCTCATCCCAGTTGCTCTGCTCAACATTGATAGCATGTCGGCCAAGGTCTTATTAAGGCGTTCAGTAAGCCTATTACTTTGTGGATGGTAGGCAGTCGCATGTGATGAGTAATGTTGCACCGACGGTTTATCTCTGTCACAAGATTTGATTGAAAAACTTTCCCTCGATCCTTGGGGCACCGTATTTTAATACAATGTCTTCCACGATGAATTTGGCTACCTCAGATGACTTGGCTGTTTCCACGGCCTTTGTAATGGCATAGCGTGTCAGATAATCAGTGCAAACAATAATCAATCTATTGCCACTAGCAGACGTTGAAAATCGTCCGAGGAGTTCAATCCCAACGTGCTGGGAAGGCGTTTCCGCTGTTGGAATTGGTATGAGTCGGGCAGGTGGTTTTTGAGGAACTGCCTTTCTCCTCTGACACTCGCTGCACTGTGACACATAATGACGGACACTCCTAAATAAACCTGGCCAGAAAAATCTCTTGCGGATTCTATCGTAGGTCTTTATAAATCCTAAATTTCCGGCCTCAAGTGTGTCACAGAATTTCTGTAGAACATCTAGGCGCATGTGTTTAGGAATCACTGGTAGCCGTCCCTTTCCAAACAGATCAAAGTTTTTCTTGCAAAGTAATCCATTAACTACCTTAAATTGTCCCTTTCACATCCTCTGACCGATTTAAGGCAAGCATAATTTGAAATATATTGGTGTCCTTCTCCTGCTCAGCAGAGAGATCCTGGAGTGCAACAAGACAGTCACTATCTTCAACAAAGTCTTGATGGTCTTGCACAGGGTTTCTTGAAAGACAGTCGGTGTCTTGGTGTTTTCCTCCACTTTTGTACACTATGGTAATGTCATACCCTTGAAGACATAGTGCCCACCTGGTGAGTTGTCCTATTGGATCTGTAAGACCTGTCAACCAATAAAGTGAATGATGGTCTGTAACAACTGTGAATGGCCTTCCATAGAGACACTGTCAAAATTTGCACATGGCCCCGATCACAGCAAGACATTCTCTTTTTGTAGTCGAGTAGTTTCTCTCGGCTTTTGTACGTGTCCTAGAAGTGTAGGCTATAAACTTCCCTTTTCAATCTGAAATTTGCACCAGAACAGCACCGATTCCATATCCACTGGCATCTGTGTGTAGTTCTGTGGGTGCTCTCTCATCATACAGACCAAGTACAGGGTCAGTCATCAGAGCTTTTCGCAGCACATCGAAAAAATCTTGTTGAACAACACCCTAGATAAATTTAGCATCGGCTTTTAACAACTCTTGGGGTGGCCTGGCTTTGATACAAAAGTCTCTGATAAAATGTCAGTAATAAGAACATAATCTGAGGAAGCTTCTCACCAGGATACAGGTTGGCTGGCAGCTTTTCTAGGAGCTCTTTGCGGTGTGGGGGAGTAGCCATGTATGTGAAAAACGGTATCCCATTTGAGTCAATTGATGTTTCAAAGTACTGCACTGAAAAGGTGTTTGAATGTTGTGCAGGTGTGGTTAAATTTAGTGGAGCTAAACTTCTTACTGTTGTTATTTATAGATCCCCAGACTCCGATTTCACAACATTTTTGCTAAAGCTAGAGGAGGTTCTTGGTTCACTTTATAGGAAATACAAAAAGTTAGTTATATGTGGTGACTTCAATATAAATTGTATAAGTGATTGTGCAAGGAAAAGGATGCTGGTAGACCACCTTAATTCATATAATCTTATGCAAACCGTATTCTTTCCAACGAGAGTGCAAGGGAACAGTAGAACAACCATAGACAATATTTTTGTTCATTCGTCATTACTAGAATGGCATTCTGTTAGCAAAATGTTGAATGGCCTTTCAGATCATGATGCACAAATTTTAAGTCTAAAAGATTTTTGTGCTGCAACACATGTTAAATATAGTTACCAACTTTTTAGGAAAGCTGATCCAGTTGCTGTAGAGACTTTTGCAAACCTTATCAAGGAACAAGAGTGGCAAGATGTTTATAGTGCTGATACAGTAGACGATAAATATAACGCTTTCCTCAAGACTTTTCTCGTGCTTTTTGAAAGTTGCTTTCCGTTAGAACATTCAAAACAGGGTACTAGCACAAACAGGCAGCCTGGGTGGCTGACTAAAGGGATAAGAATATCTTGTAGAACAAAGTGGCAATTATATCAAAACGTTAGAAACAGTCAAAATCTAAATGCAGCAGCCCATTACAAACAGTATTGTAAGGTGCTTAAAAAAGTTATTAGGAAGGCAAAAAGTATGTGGTATGCAGATAGAATAGCTAAGTCTCAGGATAAAATTAAAACCATATGGTCAGTCGTAAAGGAAGTGGCTGGTCTGCAGAGACAGGTCGAGAATATAGAATCAGTGCGTAGTGGGGATGTCCGTGTTACTGATAAGTCGCAAATATGTACAGTACTTAATAATCACTTTCTGAATATAGCAGGTGAACTAAATAGAAACCTAGTCCCAACAGGGAATGATATAGCGCTCGTAGAAAAAAGTGTTCCAAGACTGTTACCTGAAATGCTCCTCCATGATACTGACAAGAGGGAGATTGAGTTAATAATTAAATCACTAAAGACCAAGAACTCTCATGGATATGACGGGGTATCTAGCAGAATACTGAAGTATTGTTCCACGTATGTTAGCTCAGTACTTAGCCATATCTGTAACTTTTCCTTTAGGAGTGGTCGGTTTCCTGACCGATTAAAGTACTCGGTAGTGAAGCCACTTTATAAAAAGGGAGACAGGGATAATGTTGACAATTATAGACCTATTTCTATGCCATCGGTGTTTGCTAAAGTTATCGAGAGGGTTGTATATACAAGGTTACTGCAGCATTTAAATTCACATAATTTGCTGTCAAATGTACAGTTTGGTTTTAGAAATGGCTTAACAACTGAAAATGCTATAGTCTCTTTTCTCTGTGAGGTTTTGGACGGATTAAATAAAAGGTTGCGAACGTTAGGTGTTTTCTTTGATTTAACGAAGGCTTTTGACTGTGTTGACCACAAAATATTACTGCAGAAGTTGGAACATTATGGAGTAAGGGGAGTAGCTTACAATTGGTTCGCCTCCTACCTTAAGAACAGAAAGCAGAAGGTAATCCTCCGCAATATTGAGAGTGGTAATGATGTTCAGTCCCAATGGGGCACTGTTAAATGGGGCGTTCCCCAAGGGTCGGTGCTGGGGCCACTGCTGTTTCTTATTTATGTAAATGATATGCCTTCTAGTATTACAGGTGATTCAAAAATATTTCTGTTTGCTGATGACACCGCCTTGGTAGTGAAGGATCTTGTGTGTAATATTGAAACATTATCAAATAATGTAGTTCATGAAATAAGTTCGTGGCTTGTGGAAAATAATTTGATGCTAAATCACAGTAAGACTCAGTTTTTACAGTTTCTAACCCACAATTCAACAAGAACTGACATTTTAATCAGACAGAATGGGCATGTTATAAGCGAGACGGAACAGTTCAAGTTCCTAGGCGTACGGATAGATAGTAAGCTGTTGTGGAAAGCCCATGTTCAGGATCTTGTTCAGAAACTAAATGTCGCTTTATTTACCATTAGAACAGTATCTGAAATAAGTGACATTTCAACACGAAAAGTAGTATACTTCGCATATTTTCATACGCTTATGTCATATGGTATTATTTTTTGGGGTAATTCTTCTGATTCAAAAAGGGGCTGTTCGAGCTATGTATGGTGTAAGTTCGAAAACCTCTTGTCGACCCCTATTCAATAGTCTGGGAATTTTGACATTGCCCTCACAGTATGTATTATCTTTAATGTCGTTTGTTGTTAGCAATATTAGCTTATTCCCAAGAGTTAGCAGCTTTCACTCAGTTAATACTAGGCAGAAATCAAATCTGCATGTGGAATGCACTTCCTTGACTCTTGTGCAGAAAGGAGTGCAGTATTCTGCTGCATCCATTTTCAATAAGCTACCACAAGAACTCAAAAATCTTAGCAGTAGCCAAAACACTTTTAAGTCTAAACTGAAGAGTTTCCTCACGGCTCACTCCTTCTATTCTGTCGAGGAGCTCCTGGAAGAGCTAAAAAATTAAGCAAATTCCAGTGTTACATTCTTGATTTTCTTTATTTAAACTAACGACTTGTCGCCTGAATATGTTTCTTATATTTCATTTTATCTGTTTCTACAATCGTGTTGTAATTTCATGTATTGACTCGTTCCCTGACCATGGAGACTTCTCCTAAATGTGGTCCCACGGAACAATAAATAAATAAAAAAAAAAAAACAACATCTCTAATACTTTTAGGAATAGGAAATACCGTTACAGATCTCACCTTTTCTGAGTCTGGCTGCACATCATCTTTTGACACCAGGTGTCCAAGTATTTTGATATATTTTGCTGTAAAAAGACACTTTCTTGGATTAAGTTTCAGTCCAACTTGCTGCAGCCGCTTAAGAATGGCCCTCAGTCTTTTTGTATGTTCATTTAATGTCTCTGAGAACACTATAATGTCATCTAAATAACATAGACGCATTGTCCTCTTCAGGTGACATAGAAGATTAGCCATCATCCATTCAAAAGTTGCTGGTGCATTACACAAACCGAACGGCATTACCGTAAACTCTTACAGGCCCTCAGGGCCCTCACGATCAGCCCCATCTACTTTGATTTGCCAGTATCCCAAGTACATGTACATGGTTGAGAAAAAACTTAGCCCACTTCAATCTAGTGTATTGTCAATTCATGGAAGAGGGTAAACGTCCTTTTTAGTTATCTTATTAAGCTTCCTGTAATCAACACAAAAGCACCAACTGCCATCCTTCTTCCTGACGAGGACCACTGGTGACGAACATTGGCTCTGTGGAGGTTGAATGATGTCATTCATCATCATTTTCTCTACCTCAACGCGAATTATTCAACATTCTGTTGCTGACACACAACATGCTCTCTGGTTTATCGGTTGACGGTATCCAGTGCTAACCTGGTGCTTCACCGTCGAATTGTCTAATCTGCTCTTCACCTGTGGACTGAAGCATTCAGAGAACTCTTGAAGAATGGCAAGTAACTGCTTCTGTTGTTTCTTAGTGAGATCTGGTGATAGTCGAGTTACAAGATCTTGTCTCGTACTGGTAGCGCTAATTTTGCCCACAGACTCAGCATGGCAGGTTTCTATGAAGCTCAGATGTTTTTCAATTAATGGCTCAGCATTTGCTATGCACATGCGTCTTGGAAGGATCTGTAGTTCTCAGCAACAGTTAACTATCCACAATTCACCGAATCTGTTCTTAAACGAGACCACAGAGGCTGGGATGACCGAGTTATTCTTCAGTGGTATGCTTCTCTTACAGTCCACTACAAGATCCATGGGTTGATGTATTGCATGACAAGTGACAGTTACCTTTCTAGCACTGACTGCAGGAATGATCACTTCATCCAGCACACATAGTCTCCACACACTTGGATGCACATCTTCCTGTCCACAGTATCTCATCTCGTCTAGCATAATCTTCGAGTGACCAAAATCTATAATTTCCTGAGAAGCTTTCAAAAAGTCCCATCCAAGAATGACGTCATGACTACACTCTTGTAAGACGATGAATTCTAAGGGCTGTGTATGGCCACTTATACCCACACAAATGGTACATCTTCCTGTAGGTTTCCCATATTTCCAATTAGCCGCCTTCAGCAGAGATGTTTTGTTGTCGACGAATATGGTTTTCTGCAATTGGGGACGGTACTTCTCCGAAATGACTGAATATGATGTTCCAGAGTCCACAATAGCTTGGGCTGGTTGGTCATCCATGAGGATATCGACATAGTTTCCTATCATTTTTGTAGTGATCGACGGCAGAGGATTTTTCTCTTCAGGGGCCTTGGCTCCAAGGAAGGTCGCACCCTTTAGTTTTCCAGGTTGTGGCTGCTAGGTGATCGGCTGGAGCTTCTAAACGGCGATGGAGACCTTGATCGGTGTGTTGGGGAGTGTCGTCTGCAGCAGCTAGCTTGCTGTGATAGTGACCTACGTCGTCCTGCACCCACATCTTCTTGTTCATCTTTGTCGTCCCAGAGTTGGCGTTGGCTGAGATCAGTCTGCTGTCTTCTGGTGTGGGCGTCATCAAATATCCGCCACCTTTCTCGACAATAGCGCACCACATGTCCCAGTCGTCCGCAGTGGAAACATACTGGTTGGTTATCATGGGTCCTCCAGACATCAATCTTCCTTGGTGCCCAAACAGGTTCCTCATGCAGCATTGAAGGAATGTAACTCCGCCTGGGTCTCGACTTTTTCACCGTTTTAAAGGGAAATGAAGGACGAGATATTGGGTTCAATGTCTATTCCACTTCCTCCCTTATGACCTCTTGAAGTGTCTCAGTTTTTTGCTCGCCATGCAATCCAAGTGCCTTCTGAACTTCCTCTCTCTTACTATCTGACGAAGAACACTTGTGAAATCAGTTGCTTCCTCCATCACAGACACTGATACAACATTTGGAAGCCGTTCAAACTTCTTGTGTGTAATTTTTTTTTATGCATTGTCTCAATATACTGGCACCTTTTTATGAAGCCGTCTGCTGTCAGAACCTCCTTCAGGAGTAGGGTTTGATACATGTCCTCAGCAACACTCTTCATGAGGCGTGCAACCTTACCTATCTCTTCCATTCTATGGATCCACTATTTTACACAGCTCCAAGACATCTTGAATGTAGGATAATGTAGTTTCTCATGGACACTGAGCCCTGCACTTTAATTAATCTTCAGCCTTGCACTTCTGTTGTTGTGTGTCACCAAAATACTTGCGCAGTTCCGCCTGGAATACTACCCAGCTTGTGAACTTGTTCTCGTTGTTCTCATACCATTGCTTGGCAGTGCCCTCAACGTAGAAAAATACGTTAGCCAAACACGTGGTGTCATCCCATTTGTTAAATTTGGCTATACGCTCATATACCTTCAGCCACTTGTTTGGATCTTGGCCATCGTCACCAGAGGACCCGGAAGGATGTCTCATGTGGTGGCACACAGTTGCTGTCATGGTAACGCGCTCTTCTTCTTCTGTCTCCGGTAGATTGCGATCTGTTGAAAATGGCTCGAACTTGGGTTTCTCGCCACGTAAACGGTGGCTCTGTCATTGTCTGATGGTAGCCACTGTACAGTCAATAATGTACGCTATCACAAGTTCCAATGCCCAGCGCCTCCACCAGAAAAATGTCACGTAGAAGAAGGTGTAATTAGATGAATGACGAACACTAACTTCACTTAATGAAGGTTTATTCAGCACTTGCACATACAAGAGCGCAGAGCGAACTGCCTCCGGCCAGAACACATTCAGTGTATATACAGCTACAGAACATTCCAGTACAATGGTTCTTGACATTTGTGGATACATCTAGAATGTACTCGAACCGAATATAGAAATTAAAATGGTACAGTCCAGGTGAGTTTAGAACTCATGACCCTGCATTCAACAGTTTAGTATCATAACCACTACACCATAGTACTACTCAGCTTCTTCTGCGACAATATTGATGAAATTTAAGCTGGAGAAAGCTCATTTCGGAATCCCTAAAACAACTTAGTTCAGCTACATTTGCATTTAGAATCATTGCAAATCTTGCGGCAAGACAAATCAGGTTGACATATTTTGCATATTTTCATTCAATAATGTCTTATGGAATACTGTTCTGGGGCAAATAATCTAAGTAAAAAAGCCTAATTTGATCAAAAATGTGCTGTTATTCTTATATGTGGTGCTCATCCAAATATATTTACCTTCTCATGAAGTTTGGTGTACATAATTACAATACCAGAAGGAAAAATTACATTCATTACTCCACATTAAGGTTGTCTTTAGAACAAAAAATGGTGCACAATGCTGCAACTAAAATTTTTGTTTCCTTACCCAGGGCTATAAAACGTCTGAGAGACAGCAAAGTAAAATTTGAAAACAAAGTGAAAGAGTTTCTCCTTGAAAACTCCTATTCTGTAGAAGGATTTCTATTATTTTAAAGTGTAAAATGTGCTGATGAGTGCTTGAAACAGGCAAAAAGTGACAAAAACATGTGCCCTGGTTCTCAAGAGACCCACCACAAGTCTGCTAAGATTAATTTAATGTAATCCATAGCAACATACAGTGTAGTGGCCAGACCAGAAAATAAACCTAAGGTCATTGTTTTGGAGTTCATATTCCTTAACAATCTGAACTCAAGAGACCATAGTTAATGAGGCATTATTACAAACCTGTTTGTTAATGAAGGCTTTATTAATTTTATCACGTTGAAGCTCGACTGGATTATTTAACAATAAAACAAAGAAACAATGGTTATTGGTGGTTTTAATGTACATCTTCTGACAAACTCTTCCAGTAAGAATTTATTACAGTCAGTAATGCTATCATCCAAAGTAATTCCTACTGTACACTGCCCAACTACCATACCAGTAGCTAATTGCCCACACACAGCTATTGATAATATCTTCATAGAAAGTTCTGAAGAACAAAATTATACTATACGAGGGTTGTCCAGAAAGTAAGTTCCGATCAGTCGCTAAATGGAAACCACAGTGAAAACCAGAAACATTTTATTTGAAAGAGATAGCTACACTTTCCAGATACTTCTCTACGTAGTCGCCACTCCAACTTAGACATTTGTCGGAGCGTCATAGCAAATTTCCAACACCATCGTCATTGAAGGCAGCCACCTGTGCTTTCCGATAATTCTCTATGCTGGTCTATAGCATGTAGCCTGCGCCCAAGTGTTGTCTTTGTATCCAGCGTTTCATGTGAACAGAGATGATACTCAGGACGAGCCAATTAGGGCTGTGTTGTGGGTGATCAAACACTTCCCACCGAAAAGGCTGCAGGAGCGTCTACACTGCCCCTGCAGAAAATTGCCATGAAGAAGAAAGCGTGTGGCAGTTGTGTTAGGTGGGTTGCATTCATTAAGGCGAAACATCTATGCAGGCCCTCCTACTTGGCAGGAGACATCGTTGTTCTAGGCACCTTTACTCACTCACAACCGAAAAGAGTGTCTTGATGTGATTGAAGGTCATACTAAACACTACCCAACACATCTGTGCAAAGCTTCGTTGGGTTTTCACTGTGGTGTCCATTTCGCGACCAATCGGAACTAACTTTCTGGACAACTTTCTGGACAACCCTTGTATAACCAATGGTATTTCAGATGATGACAAACAGTTCTATTTGTTAAATGTTAATAATGAAATGGATATAAAACCTACTAAATCTGAGTGCACGAAAGCGGTTAGTAAGCGAAAAATTGATTACTCTGAGTTTAGTAACACATTAAGTTATCTGTGTAGCTATTTGTTTATCAGTGGTACATTTCCTGAATGGTTCAAATATGCTGAAATTAAGACTTTGTTTAAGAAAGGAGATATACCATCAACATTCAGTCCAATTTCACTCTTGCCAGCATTCTCAAAAGTTGTAGAAAAGGGTGAAGGGTAGTATGCAATCGGCTTTTTTCACCATCTAACAGCAAATAATGTACTGTCAAAGGCAAAGTTCAGATTTCTAAAGGCTCCCAACACTGAGAAGCCTATCCACACACACACACACACACACACTAAGTATGCACTTAACTCATTAGGCAATAAATTAACATGCTCCTGGTATATTTTGTGATCTGTCAAAGGCATCTGACTCTGTAAAACATAATAGCTTCATAAGTAAACTAGAATATTATGGTGTAACAGAACATGTCGCAAAATGGTTCAAACCCTACATATCTGGCAGGAAACAAAAGATGTCATTAGGAGAGAGAGATGTGTCAATTTATCAGGCATCATTCAATTGGAAACTAATTACATGTGGTGTCCCACGAGGTCCCATTTTAGGGTCCTTACTTTTTCTTGTGTATATCAATGACTTTTCATCTGTAATGCACTGAAGCACCAAAGAAACTGGTATATGCATGAAATATGTAAACAGGCAGACTACAGCACTGCAGCCGGCAAAGCCTATATAAGACAACAAGTGTTGGGTGCCGTTGTTAGATTGGTTAGTACTGCTACAATGGCAGGTTATCAAGATTTAAGTGACTTCGAAAGTGGTGTTATAGCCGGCGCACGAGCGATGGGACACAGCATCTCCAAGGTAGTGATGAAGCAGGGATTTTTCAGTACAACCATTTCACGAGTGTACCATGAATAGCAGGAATCCGGTAAAACATCAAATCTCTGACATCGCTGCAGCCAGAAAAAGATCCTGCAAAAACGGGACCAACGATGACTGAAGAGAATCGTTCAATGTGAGAGAAGTGTAACCCTTCAGCAAATTGCTACAGATTTCAATGCTGGGCCATCAATAAGTGTCAGCATGCGAACCATTTAACCAAACATGAAGGTCATTCCATGTTAAGTCATCCAGGCCATGACACCCAGTATCTAGTTGTGAACTGAGGTTTTGTGTACTGCTTTTGTATCTAATATCATACACTTTTGCCAATTTTTATTGCTTTATATACATTCTGTTGGTAGCAATCGATGAAAGTTTTATGCAATGTGTTATTTCAAAGCAAACTGTAAAAATTTGAAAATTGGCAGCAGTTTTTAAACAAAAAATGGTATGCTGACAGTATTATCCCTGAATATTCTTTTGGACATGTAGTTTCTGAAAACATGTTAGAATTGTCCAATTAAATTTTCATAAATTAATTTTATTGTTAAATGAGAAAAAATATTTTGGACAATTCCTCACCCCCCCCCCCCCCCCTGGAAAACACTGAAAAAATTAGGAAGTAAACCACTTTTCTTCCACCAACTTTGAGGACTCTTTGCTCAGAGAATAAGTATGACCTGTTGCTGTAATTATATCAACTTCACACAGAATATGAGAGAAAGAAACATCACAATCATCATCATCAGGCCAACAGCACAGGGATGGTCCATGAGGATGCATGAACCTTACTGTAATATGTCCTCCTTCACAATTCACCTTCTCAACAATTCCCAAATACCAAGAAGAGTCATATGTGCATGCAACATAGCAGTTGGGCTGCACAGTGCATTCTGGTATTAGTGGCGGAAGTGCATCAAAGAAGTCATGCACAACACTAAGACCTGTATCACAGCTCCGCCTTTTTGCTCCGATCTTGGTTGGTGATAATGGTACAATATGATGCACAGATCATGTTCCAGGAATTGTTTTTGCACTTGTGAAGCATTGAGAAAAATAATGTCTGACTTCTACCATTTCATCCTTTGAAACAAAGACAATTGAAATGCCTTGCAGTTTTTCGCGACAGAATTCAAATACCTGGGAAGCTGTAAGTATCTGACCTTTGTAAACTCCTTGTAACCTTGTTTTTGTAACAAGTCTTTCAATAGTGCCACCAATACCATCACAAGGAGATTTGCCATGGCTGGTAGCAAGAAAAGGACCAGTTGCACTTTATGTTGAAGTCGTGCTCATGGTAGCGCATATTCCTAAGGTTCTTACAATTTTTATATTGTGCAGCACAACCATCAATGAAATATTCAACATTAGCAAGGTGAATTTCTGGAAATTCACACTTTAAAAAATTCAATACAGTCTTCTGAGTCTGGTACACCATGGCAACAAGATGTTCTAGATCATTAGAGACAATACAAATACTTTTTGCATGCAACTGTTTGTTCTTTCTGTAATATATATGGACAGTGTGAAGAGTGCAGGTGCCACTGTTCCAATGGTACCCCTGAACTTCATCTTGAACAACAAAATTGAGATTTGCACTGAAATCCATTAAAATTAACACTGATCCTTCAAGTGTTTCCTTCTTCATTTTCAGATAATCAGATTTTGATTGAGAAATGAAAGAGTGTGGAGTAAGTTTTTCAATTTTCTTAAATAGTGTGTCACAGAATTCTGATGGAGAAGTGATTTGAACACTTAAAGTCATTCTATCAGTTGATACCCATTGACCATAGTGAACCATCTCTTCGGGATCATAGTCTTCTATTTCATTTTGTAAGTGGGTTTGAAGCAATGAACTGGTGGGGCATTTTTCACACAGACGAAGCATACAGGCTCAGTTATTTATATCACATGTTGTTATTTTAATTATATCTTGCTATGTTTCTTTACCAGAAATGGAATTTGGAAGCAATTTTACGTTTTGGTGGTAAATGCACACACATATGGTATGTGTTCCTGATGATTCTTCAAGTATACACTGTTTTGGCTGAAGAGAAGCACAATTTGATAATCCTACTTTGTCTTCTCGATACTTCTTTTTATAGAGAGAATACAGTTCAGTTAAATTACTTAAAACAAGATGTTTTTGTTGATAGGTATTTTTGCTGGTGCTCACTTTTGTCTTTTTTCCCAGGCATTGTTCTTGTGTTTCCGTCATCAAAATAAAATCTCTCAACTTTTTCCACTGTATCATGTCTTTCCTCTTTTCTGCTCAGCCGTTGATAAAAGACCCTTCTGCATTAAGAGAGCTCGTGCTTGTCGTACCAAATATTCAGAAACCTGAAATTTGGAACAGACTTTCTGTCGACACCAAGTTGGTGACACAAGAGTAAGTAACTGAATTTTTTCATGATTATTTGCATATTCAATTTTCTGTTTGATTTTGTCGATGAGTTCATCATGATGTTGTGCCTTTTCTTCCAGTTCGGTTAAATCACTGTCAGGGGTAGTGCTTGCATCAGCAGCCAGCTCAACTTGATATGTATGTGAATTTTAGTTTTCAGAGCCCCAGCTGCTGATTCCAATTTTCATTTGGCTGCTATACACCGACAATGTCGAGCAACTGAATGCAGCTTTGCAGCAGATACTCCTAAGCTAGTATTGAGCACAGTTTTTTCAGGAGTACGCACCTTCCCATTACTGTCATTTATAAAGTCTGGTGATGAGTCGCCACTTGCTTGTTTTTTTTTTATTAATAAAAAGTTTGATACAGGTTGGGCACATTTTCTCCCCAGGAATAACACTTAAGCCTCTCATTTTGAAGGTCTTTGCCTTTTCTAAACTAATTTATGCAATCGTTCATGGCGCTTGAAGGGATCACAGCAAACTTTCTTATGTAGAGAGAATCTGCGAGAGAATCTGTCTTCGTGTTTAACACACACACACACACACACACACACACACACACACACACACACACACACACACACACGAAACACTTAAATCACAGTATGAATGACTGTTGCTTTGCTATACTAAAAGTTCTTGTTCTTCACTGGTCAATTCATTCACGCAAGTCAGAGCATTATCACACATATCTCGCAGATACTGTCCAAGAAAATACTGCCTACTTGTACTTTCCATACTGTTTCAGTCATAAAACCAATATCTGTCATAAATAATTCAAAATATGTTTGGTGTAAAATAAAAAGTAATTAAATAATGAGAAATCACTCTATGCCATTGTTTCAGTACAAAAGTATTTCACATTATTATTGCAACATTAGGGGACTTACTTTTGTTATGGAATGAATAGTTAAAAATTGCAACAACTGAATTTTTAACCAATAATTGACTCTGGGTACAACTCGGTAGAAGAGCTCAGAACTGCATGCTCAGTGAACACATTACTCAAAACAAAGGAACTTGTTGATACAATACATGTAGTGACAATAAAACAGTGTTCTCAGATATGATTTGTTCCTAGGAATATCCAGTGTAGTCAACTTCAGCAATTTAGGGGTGACATGAATTAGCAACATCAATATTTCTTTTACAATAATGTTGTTTTTCACACTTACCATTATTTCTACAAGCTGTTTCTTTTTGTGTGACATAATGGAATATTTATAATAATACTGTAAATTTTTCGAAGGTATCTATGAGGGGGCAACACCTTAAAAAATTATAATGTCCATGCATGGATTTTGTTTAAAAGAAATTATTTACAATTTTTTCTGAGATGTAGATGATGGATATTCACTAAAAGAAGCATTACTATAAAAATATAAAGCTTCCTCTTTAACTAAAAATCAAGCTTCCACTGCAAAAACTGTAGGAACTATTGCATTTTTAAATTACAAAGGAGCTTGTCTACGAAAGCCTAAATTCCTGAATTTATACAACTTCTTATCATCATAAGTGAAAAAGTAATTGACCTGCAACATTTAAATTTTGGAAATGTGAATATATGTAGGTAAACTTCCACCACCCAAAATTTCAAGGATCTGCATAATGATGGGTGTCATTTCCTAAAATTTCTGGATGATTTGATGTGGAATGACCCACCATCAACATGGACTTTCAGAGATGATGGCCCACTCGTGTATCCTTTATGACTGCACAACACAAAGCTTTACACCTCGCCTGGGCCCATCAACACCAACATTTGGACTGTCGATGACTGGAAACATGTTGCCTGGTCGGACGAGTCTCATTTCAAATGGTATCGAGTGGATGGACGTGTACGAGTATAGAGACAATCTCACGAATCCAGGGACCCTGCATGTCAGCAGCGGACTGTTCAAGCTAGTGGAGGCTCTCTAATGGTGTGGGGCGTGTGCAGTTGGAGTGATATGGGACTCCTGATACATCTAGATACAACTCCGAAAGGTGACAGATGCGTAAGCATCCTCACTAATCACCTGCATCCATTCATGTCCATTGTGCATTCTGACGGACTTGGGCAGTTCCAGCAGGACAATCTGACACCCCTATGTCTAGAATTGCTACAGAGTGGCTCCAGGAACCCTCTTCTGAGTTTAAACACTTCCGCTGGCCACCAAACTCCCCATGCATGAACATTATTAAGTGCATCTGGGATACCTTGCAACATGCTGTTCAGAAGAGAGCTCCACTCCCTCATACTCTTACGGATTTATGGACAGCCCCGCAAGATTCATGGTGTCAATTCCTTCCAGCATTACTTCAGACATTAGTTGCGTCCATGGCATGTTGTATTGCACCACTTCTGTGTGCATCAAGTATAGTTTCAGAAAGATTGGTTACTGAAATTTTAATGGATATTAATAAAATGTTCCTAACCAATTCTTTGTCACTAAACTTTGAAACAACACACTATACACAGTTCAGAATTTGTAAGGTGTTTCCCACCAGTATATGCCTAAAATATGATGACAAACACATAGAAGTTGACAGTGTTAAATTATTGGTATTACAGCTTGATGGTAAGTTCAACTGGGAGCAGCACACCACAGAACTGCAAAGCCCTGAAATAAATCTCTATTTGCAGAGTGAATGTTGTCAGACTTAGGTCATAGAAAAATTAAAAAGCTGGCATACTATGCTTACTTTCATTCCATAATGTCTTACAGGGTTATTTTTTGGGTTAACTCATCATGGAGAATGAGTCATTAAGTGATGCCTTTGATTATTTCTTACAAACCATTACCACTATCTTTAATGAATAGTGTCTCCTCATCATTAAACACTATAGATTTACTGCAAGGAAAAAACAAAAGAGAAATGTAACTGATGAGTATACACTTTACTTGAATAATTTAAGGATTACGTCAGAAATGTACCACGACAAGTCTTGTACTAATAATGAGTATAAACATTCATGTTCCAAATTAAAAAAGCTTTCCAGAAAATATACCTTTTCTGCAAAGAAAGGAGCCAATGATAACTATATTTTTCAGTTCAGTAACAAATGTAAAGCAGCAAGGAACATAGTTAAAGTGGAAACAGGGCTCCTTTAAGAGCAGATGAGCTAAATAATAGAGTCATAAAGTCTGGAAAATTAACTATGTCAGATAAAAGTAATTTAGATGACAATGAGGATAGACTTCCATATTCACAGGAAACAGAGTCGGCAGTACACTTGCCAAAAGCAACTCCAGAACTGAAAACATGCATTAGGATTGGAATTAGATTAGATTTGATTCAGTTCTCGTTCTGTAAACCCAAAAATGAGATAATTCTTGTGGGTATGGAACACATCAGAAAGTATAACATAAAAAACATATAACATGTGATAATATAATGGTCATTTTCCTGATTATGTGTCATGAGATTGTTAAGATATGTGAATACATTACAGTAAACTGGAATTGCTAATATTTAAAGAAGAAACACTCTGTCAGAATGAAACATAGCTATGTACTTTTAAAAAATTTATCATACACAAAATACAATATGAGATCAAGTGCTGTCAAAACTGAAATGTAACATACCTTTTTACTTACACTGGTCTAAAAGTCCCTGTAGAAAATAGATACTATATACATTCCACTGTCTTACCTTACAACAACAGGATGTTTCGAGAGGGAACATTTCCATACAGCCTGAAACTGGCAATTGTCTTGCCCATGTACAAACAAGGAGGCAGAAATTCACCCTAAAATTACAGACCTGCACCAATAATATAAAAAATTATTGAAAGTTTAATGGAAGACCAATTAAATGCAGCATTCCCACAAGTTTCCTCAAGTGAAATTCCCTGGTTTCCAGCCAAGTTTTAGCATTTTTCCCTGACAAATTTTTAGCTCTCAAGGGTAAGTAAAGACATAAGTAGACAAAAAAATTTTACAGACTTCTGTATTTCTCCCCCGTGTGAGCAAAAATGTTAAGTACCAACATCAACATCTTTTGTAATGACTGTTTTTAGATGGAGAAAGCAGGCAAAATAGTATGTGTGTTTCACTAAGACCACTGTTATTTTATTTCAATAAAACAAAACACATTTGGTGACAAAAACACACATTTCCTTGGAGTCGCAAGACAGATTTAAAATACCTGCACTGATTTGAGAAATAACCTCAGAATAAAGTAGGCCTCTTGAAAGAAGTGTATAAGGCAGTGAAGAGCTGTGTAAACCAACAGTATGGGTGACCGCCATTAAAATGTTGGTTCTACTATGTTCGTTATTGTCAGTTATTACCCACTGTGTTATGTCTATTATTTTACAGGTAGTGTGTGAGTTATCTTTCGAGAAATATATTAGTACATAGCACACAAACTGCCAGTGACAGCCACAATTTTCTCCATATCATCCATGCTTTCTGATATATAAATTACTTTAAAAGTGCCAAAATGTATAGAATAAATAAAATGTCTATAAAATGCCGCACTGTACAATGTACTTGGGGTGAGGCAGTCAAAATTCCTGAAATCCATTACCTGTGGCCTCTGACCTGCCACGAAGCACCACA